>NC_053028.1:386190141-386206569 GCF_003073215.2 Triticum urartu
TCACCCATGCCTTCTTCCTTCTCGCTTACCCATTCCCGCACACTCGAGCTCTAGCGCCCAAGCTCGCGTTCTTCTTCTCAAACCACTCCAAGCATGTCTGGAGCAGGAGGCAAGTGGATGGCTTCCTCCGTCACGGAGGAAAACATCAAAAAGTTACGGGAAGCCGGATACCTAGCTGCGAATATCGCGCACCGGCTGCCGAATGCGGGGCAGATCGTCCCAACGCCCGAACCCCATGAGAGGGTAGTTTTTCTTACCCATTTCGTCCGCGGACTGGGATTTCCTCTCCACCCGTTTGTCCGCGGGCTCATGTTCTACTACGGGCTGGATTTTCATGATCTGGCCCCCAACTTCATCCTCAACATCTCGGCGTTTATCGTCGTGTGCGAGGCCTTCCTCCGCATCAGGCCCCACTTCGGCCTATGGCTGAAAACCTTCAATGTCAAACCGAAGGTGGTGGGTGGCCAGCAAGCAGAGTGCGGAGGCGCCATGGTGGGCAAGATGCCTAATGTCACCTGGCTCGAGGGTACCTACATGTGGATACCATAAAGGGGTGGCAATCGGGGTGGTTCTACATCACCGAGCCGCGCGACTCCAACTGGGTGGCGGCCCCCAAATTTCGATCCGGCAGACCCCATGCGGCTCACCATTCCTGATGACTAGAAGGGTTTAGTCTGGCGGATTCTACAGTCACTTCCATGCAGAAAAAGCAGGGACATAGTCACTTTGTCGGGGTTAGCTGTGACGGTATGAGGGTCTGATCCATTTGAGCTGAAGAACTACTCGGGCAGGAATCGCCTTCTCCCAGTAACGATTGCACTGAACAAGAAACACTTAGCTCGTACATCTTGGTGGATCCTCCAAGGTCATGCTCCTTCGCCAGGCAACGCTTCTCGGTGCCAGAGGACGCCGGGCATGCTCTGTTTGTTAGTGGAGTTTTGACTTCGGCACCAGCGACCGCAGTATTGTTAGCGAGACTAGCGCTTAGATACTACGATTTGCAAAGACGACTGATTGTCGCGTATGGGTGTCTGTGTCAGACTTGGGTCGCCCGGTGAGATCGATCCCTACCTCCGCTCACCAGAGTTAGAGAAGGGGGCGGTTATCTGCGAGGCGGCTAAACGCCGCGTCTCCTATGAAGGGATATGAGTATGCTTCTTGTGATGATTATCCGAGTCATGGACTTATTTATCTACTATCATACATGCAAGGGTATTCTACTTGCATGACCGTGGCTTGGGTTATTGTGTGAATGTTAAAAGATCTTTCATTGTCTATAACAGGTACCATGGATTAAGACATGGAGCTGCAGCTTGAACTGTGTCCAGTATCCTGCCGTTCTCCCGATCATTGGAGGCGGCAAACGCCTTCTGCTCATAGCACGAAAGTATGTCTCATGACAAATTCACCAGCGAGCTATCACTACGAGAGTGCCGAGGCATAACGACAGCCATAGATTAGGAGGAGGCATGCAGGGCGACCTCTCACGATGCGGCTCTTTTCCGGCGCGCAGGCGGGTCCGGTATATATCGGACCTCATCGGTCGTTCATATATGATCCTTGGAGTGCGCAGCGTCGGAGGTTTATCCGTCCTCCCACTTGAACGTAGGTAGGAGGAGAAGAAGATAGTCTCTTACCTTCCCAGTCTCAGCGGGGAGAGAAAGAAAGAGAAGTGCCGGAACCCTTCCGGAGAGTTGCCTGAGGTCACGCAAGAAAGGGAAAGATCTGCACTCTTCTCACGGATGATTCCAAGTCGGCGCTACGCGGCCATCCTGATGAGGCGGACGTGGGCATCACCCAGCAGAGCTAAGCCGCCTGCGAAGATCCGTAAGTCGTTCCTGACTATTGGTTATCATCATTGTTAGGTCTTACAATTTGGATGGTCTTTATTGTATATCTGCCAGTTGGTTTGTATTGTTTGGCATTTGCCAAAACAAATGATTATGGGAAGATGGGTCCGACCTCATAGACGTTTACCCATTCCAGGCTGAGCGGGTGGACTGAGTGGCCGTGTGCCTTGGGATGTGAATCCACAGGCCCGGGCATCTTTGGGCTCGTGGTGCATGGATCAGACACAGGCGATTCTCCTACCGACGGCTTCCAACCCGTAACGGTGCACTACAGGCTAGGCCGTGATGGTGGAGAATCTTTCAAATCAGAGAGACGTGAACCTGCGAACGCAGGTGGGGGTATCCTACAAAAAGGCACCAGACACTAAGGCGCGAAGGTGATCTGGGGTGCAGCACCCATCCACACGAGAGGCGTACCTCTAGATGCAGATCTCCGCTGAGTATACCAGATAGGGAGCGAGGCCTCCTATCGTGGCTTGCGAAGCGTGTGGTGATGATCGGAAGTCCCAGCCAGCCGTGGAAACTGTGTTCTGGGGAACTCGGCACCGCTCTTACTGATGGTGTGTTCTGGTACTTTTTGCGCGCTAGGCGGGTGTCTCGCTTCACATGTTGATGGTGGTGGCCAACGCAATAGTCCCGTATGCGTCTGGTTACAGCACTAACCAGAGGATTCAGGCTCAGACATGGATTTGACTGGAGATTTGGAGCGGCTAGTGCACAAGCACCACAGCTGGCTGTATCCCATCGATGTAAGAACCACCTGCGGGAGGCTATTCAGAGTGCAGGTGGTCAAAATGAGGTTTAGTCCGCTGCAAACGGACTGACGTCAAATGACTTGCGCCAGCCTCACTTAACAGGACAATTCTCGAGGTAATAGCATATCTTTCAGGAAAATATACAAATAATTACATTGTACGCACTTGGCTAGTCCGTAGATATGATTATGGGCACCAACCACTGCTTCTTATTCTGCTTCCGGCGGTCTTTTGACTTAGCGTGTACAGCTGGAATTGGCTGAAGAAAAGAGCGAATAGAGTATGTCCAAATTGAATAACTCAGGAGTCTAATTTGAGTTGTATGCGTATGATGATGGCTCGCCATGGGCTCACACGCTGGCCGCGGGATACCTTGACACGTACTTGTGGAGCGTCTCTTGCGTCTTGGGAGAGGCAGAGCCTTGAAGCGGGATCTGACGGGAGACGAGCTCTGTGCACAGCTATCACCAAGAGGCATTGATCGACAGAGAAGCAAAGTACCGTAGTGGTATGGATTCCCCAGTTTATACTATGTTAGAATATTAGAAGTACGGTGTATTAATGTATTAGAAGATCATCATGAATTCCTGTTATGGGCCCCTGACGACCGATGGGTGGACCGACCGCTGAGGAAGCGCATTTGGAATCTGCGGCCGAAGACAAATGTTCGGGCCGACAAGACAGAACTGTCATTGAAGTTCCGGGAGGAAACAAGATGAGTACCCTGATGGTGTGTGGGCGATGGTTGGCAGCAAGAGCTACGAGGCTCCGTCTCAAATAAGGCACCGGAGTCGCTGGACTTGACGATACAAAGCACAGCAGAAGAAGTCGAGCTCGTGCAAGGGCGCTCTGGGAATCGCGGGACTGGGAGCTTGCGCAAGAGACTCTGTGCTTGAGGAATGCGCTCCACAACGACGTCCCTCTAGAGTAGGGAACTTTGCAGTGCGGCGAAGAAAGATCGCCTAATCGGTAAATTGCTTACTCTGCATCCGGCAATCAATGCCAAAGCAAGCGGATGTGAGAGAGGACCTTTTACTTTTTTTGGCGACCTCGAGTTTCGGAGCTCTTCCAGGACCATTTGCAGATGCATTGGTCACGCTTGCATTCAGCGACTGGAGATGAGCAGTGCCTCAACCCACTGGGGACTGTTGCTCAGGATGCCAGCACATCACGAGCTGTTTCACCAGGACGGGCGTCTGAGGGAGGGCGTAGCGCTCAAGCGAGAGATAGTTTGTTTTCTGGCTCGGTTGAGGTTCCAATACCGTGTGCCGATTTTATGAACATCTTGCCAGAGGTATCGGGGAGCAGCTTTGGAGTCTTGTTGATAGGGCCTTTGTATCTGGCAATGCCCATTCGAGCATGTTTCGTAAATAACTGCGTGACAATCTTGTGCCCTTTTTGGTAATGAACAACACACACCGTGTACCCTTGAGCGACCAATGTGATTGCATATTTGCGAGTTCTGGCTTGCGGTACCCATTCCAGATATTCACAGCAGCGGGTCCGAATAAACCGGCTGGCCACTGGAGTGGAAGTCGACTGTTCAGAAGTACATGTGTATGTGACCCTTGAGGAATCGAGACACTCCTCACTGTTGCTTCGCGGGCTATACTACAATAAGTGTATAATACCGGCTACCTCTGTGCTGAGAGGCGGCTGATTGTGGAGAAAAACCCTGCCCCAACGGTATGACGGTGCTATCATCAGCATAGGGTGCTGTTCCGTTTAGACAGCACTGCGGGTGCGAGCACAGGCCTTATGCCTCTCAGAGCGTTAAGGATTAGCGGCACTGGGTCGAAGACTATGGAACGACCGTGAGAAGCTCTGTGGGAGATGCCGGACCACCTTTATTATGCTTTGGTAAGAGGAAGTGAGCATCGCTGTCTCTACGTTGTATTTGAATTAGTTGAAGGCATCGTGCGTTTTATTTCGAGAATAGATTATGAAGCATAAACTAAGACAGGTCATGAAGTGAGTGATGCTCGCTTATTGCAGAAGCGTGCGATGGTGGCCAGGGCTGTAATCTTTAAATGAACATAGCTCATTCGAGCTGTTGTGACTGCCTCGATAAGTATCGAATTCTACGAGGTTAATTAACAGTGTTAAGATGGTAGCATTAATAATCATCGATATTAGAGACTTATTATTATTGTATTTTGTGATGGGGTGGGTCATACAGGAGTGGGCAGGAGTGGCTACCTGATGAAGCAGGTTAATCGGTTTTTTATATGAAAGCTTGAGTTCTTTTGCGACTGGACGCTTTCTTAATTTAAAATATTACCTTCTTGTGCGGTCCGTTTATAAAATCTGAGAGTTGGCCAGTCGTCGGCTTCTGCCCCCATGTAACTAGTACTGGGGTGTTCGGGGTAAATCTGAACACTCTTTACCCCAATTTTGGGTCCTTCAAGGGAGGTGCTCAGCGCAACGAACCAGGCAATCGGACTATAATGCTTTATCACTCTCACTTAGCCATAGAAGTCTATGATTTTAAATTTTTGGCGAAGCCCTGGTATTCGGAGGGCCGAATTTGGGGCGCTATACACGCCTAAGCCGGACAAGGCCGACTCCTCGCCCGAAGCAAAAAGTCTTTAAGGACTTGAGACCTCTCGAACAGCGACCAGTCTCTCGCCTTATCATGACAGTCAGTTTTTGGCTTTCTCTACTGAGGTGCTCGTCCGGAAGAACCGGGACACAATCGCAGTAGTTCTCCCACCGCTACCTTAGCCGATATAGCGGAACGTAAGGTACCAAAGCATGGGAGCCGGGCAACCCAACATTTGACCCAAGACATGATTCGGAGCTGATGCATATAATGCTATAAGTTCGGGGTGCCGCACTGTCGAAAGTGTTCGGACTTCTTGCGCCGTATTACGGGGTAAACGAGAGCCCCTGGCGTACTGACCGCACCCGAGCGTGCAGGTGCGGAATGTCGTAAATGGACATATAAGAGAAAGAGAAAAACTTAAATAATGCAATGACAGATTAATAATATGCATTGTTATTTGAATAATACGTCGAAGCGTACTGGTACAAGTAGTGCAATAAGCATAAAGTAGGACAATTCGAAATGTCCTATCCCAAGGCAAGCTACGCATAAATAGTGAAAAGCGGGTATATCAAGTATTACTAGAGACCACCTGGCGGTTCCCGTGTTCATCCTAGCTTCTTGCCGCCTTGGTTGTTGCTTCCGGAATGTGTCCGGCAATCGGACTGCCGGAAAGGGCTTCCGAAGAGTTAGGCCCTGAAAGAGAAAAGGAATGTCAAAGGTATACAGCCCCTGGTGTGGTTAAGCCACAATGCGGGGCGTGTCCTGATTGTGCCCCCGCCTATGTCCATGGTATTTTCAATGCGTAGTTATGTACGCGGCACGAATTTCGTCGCTGCACTGGGACTGGCGGGGGCCGGATTGCTAGGCGAGCTGATCGCGCCAGGCGATCCTGTTGCAGATTGTTCCGGACTCGCTTGAAGGTGTCCGGGGGCTGTAACGCCGAATGAGTGGTCTGCCTGAACAGGCTGCTTTGTGCCTCTGCTGCAAGGGCCGCAGTGTGCTCTTCTGTACGGAGCGAGCGTTCTGTGTTTCCATTTACTGTTATGACCCCGCGGGGTCCTGGCATCTTGAGCTTGAGGTATGCGTAATGCGGCACTGCATTGAATTTTGCAAATGATGTCCGTCCGAGCAGTGCATGATAGCCACTGCGAAACGGGACGATGTCGAAGATTAACTCTTCGCTTCGGAAGTTATCCGGTGATCCGAAGACCACTTCCAGTGTGATTGAGCCTGTGCAATGGGCCTCTACACCTGGGATGACGCCTTTAAAGGTGGTTTTGCTGGGTTTGATCCTTGAGGGATCGATACCCATTTTTCGCACTTATCCTGATAAAGCAGGTTCAGGCTGCTGCCGCCGTCCATAAGGACTCGAGTGAGGTGAAATCCGTCAATGATGGGGTCTAGGACCAGTGCGGCGGATCCGCCATGACGGATGCTAGTGGGGTGGTCCCTGCGATCGAAGGTGATCGGACAAGCAGACCATGGGTTGAACTTCGGGGCGACGGGCTCCATCGGTAGACGTCCCTTAGTGCACGCTTCCGCTCCCTCTTGGGAATGTGGGTTGCGTATATCATGTTCACTGTCTTCACTTGTGGGGGAAACCCCTTCTGTCCTCCTGGGTTCGGCGGCCGGGGCTCCTCCTCGTCATCGCTATGCAGCCCCTTGTCCTTGTTTTCGGCATTTAACTTGCCGGCCTGCTTGAACACCCAGCATTCTCTGTTGGTGTGATTGGCTGGCTTGTCAGGGGGTGCCGTGGATTTGACACGAGCGATCCAGTATGCGATCCAGACTGGACGGAGCCGGAGTATTTCTTTTAAATGGCTTTTTCCGCTGACCGGATCTAGAGCCTCTGAATCCGGCATTGACTGCCGTATCTTCGGTGTTATCGCCGTTATTGCGGCGCTTTGGTCTATTACGACGCTGCCTACCTTAACGTCTTTGGTATCCGAGGTATCCGGATTCCTTGATGTGTTGTTGCTGCGAGCCAGCCAGCTGTCCTCGCCCGCGCAAAAGCGGGTCATGAGTGTTGTGAGGGCTGCCATAGATTTCGGCTTCTCCTGGCCGAGGTGGCGGGCGAGCCACTCGTCGCGGATGTTATGCTTTGAATGCCGCTAGGGCTTCTGCATCCGGACAGTCTACAATTTGATTTTTCTTAGTCAGGAACCGTGTCCAGAATTGTCTGGCCGATTCCCCTGGCTGCTGGGTTATGTGGCTCAAGTCATCAGCATCCGGTGGCCGCACATAAGTGCCCTGGAAGTTGTCAAGAAATGCATCTTCCAAATCCTCCCAACTGCCAACGGAATCTGCTGGCAAGCTATTCAGCCAATGTCGAGGCTGGTCCTTTGAGTTTTAGTGGGAGGTACTTGATGGCATGTAGATCGTCACCGCGAGCCATGTGGATGTGAAGGAGGAAATCCTCAATCCATACAGCGGGATCTGTTGTGCCGTCGTATGATTCGATATTTACGGGTTTGAAACCCTCCGGGAATTCATGATTCATAACTTCATCAGTGAAGCATAGGGGGTGTGCGGCGCCTCTGTGCCGGGCTATATCCCGACGTAGTTCGTATGAGTCTTGTCTGCTGTATTCGGCCCGGCCGGATTTACTCTTGGTGTATCCGACGCGACGATCATCGTCCCGTGTGGGCGCACGTGCTCGTGTCCCGTATATTGACCTTGCGATTTTTGCCTTACTGTCCAAGATGTCTCGCAGGTCCTCTGTGTTGCCCCGGGCCTTAGTATTTTTGACTGAGTGGCGACGGGGTGCGGTCTGAACTTTAGGCTGAAACGCCTCTCTGGCTCGGCCGCGTAGTGGCCAGTCAGCCGCATCGTACACTGGTGAATGAGGTTTCAATGCTTCCTCCTCGAGGTGAGGTAGCAACCTGCTTTTGGGTAACTCTTGGACGGGCGCTCGAGTTCATGCTCCTCGGCCGCAAGGACTTCGGTCCATCTGTCTGCTAGCAAGTCTTGATCAGCTTGAAGCTATTGTTGTTTCTTCTTTAGGCTACTTGTCCGTGGCCATAAGCCGGCGCTTGAAGCGCTCTTGCTCGACGGGGTCCTCAGGCACGATAAACTCGTCGTCGCTGAGGCTCGCCTCGTCTTCGGAGAGAGGCATGTAATTGTCCTCCTCCGGTTCTCCATCTGCTGCCTGCTCTAGGGCTAGCTTGTTCGTCCTCTAGCTCTACGCCGTGCTGGAGGGGATTGTTGTTGTCTTCGGCGCTATCCGGAGTGTTATTATCTCCTGTGCCGGTATCACTGCTCTTGCTGTGGCGGGACTTAGAGCGGCGCCGCTGACGTCGGCGCTTGGGTTGCTTCTTGGAGGGGTCATCCTCCGCTGTCTCGTCGCCATTGCCTTCTTTGGGGGTGTCCACCATGTACTCCCTCTGTTTTTATTTACTCTGCATATTAAGTTTGACTGAAGTCAAACTTCATAAACTTTGACCAACTTTATAGAGAAAAGTATGAACATTTACAATAGCTAATCTATACGATGTGAAAGTGTATGCAACAATGAATCTAATGTGATTGATTTGTTATTGTACATGTTAATATTTTTGTCTAAAAACTTTGTGAAAGTTTATAAAGTTTGACTTTGACCAAAGCCAATATGCGGAGTAAATAAAAATGGAGGGAGTATACATCATATGATGAGGTGGCGGTCCAGTGCCCCAAGGGCGGTGGATCCTGTTCGTCTCCGGCTTCGTCGTCCATACCGTCGAAGTCTTCGGAGCCGAGGTCAAGCATGTCGATTAAGTCATCGACAATGGCTACTAAGTGGGTGGTGGGCAGCGAATTTCTTCGTCGTCCGCATCCCATTCTAGCCGTACATAGTTCGGCCAAGGTTCTCCTGACAGGGAGAGAGACCTTAATGAATTTAGCACATCCCCGAAGGGTGAGTGCTGAAAGATGTCCACGGAGGTGAACTCCATGATCGGCGCCCAGTCGGACTCGACGGGCACGGATATGAGCGGCTCGGAGTCCGTGACCGGAGATGAATCCAGTGGTTTGGCGACACGGCTCTTGTAAGGGGTGAAGTCAGTATCCGGCTCTATCGCCACTGAGAGTGTGGCCTCCATGGCGGGGTCCATCCCTCCGCTCTCGGATGGCGCGACTTGCTCCGGTTTGATGGACGGAGTAGCTGCGGATGCGATATCCCGAACACTGTCCGACGACAGAGTTACGTCATGCTCGTCAAGATTGTATGGTGCGTTCGACATGGGCTCGAATCCATCAAAGATCAAGTCTCCGCGGATGTCGGCCATGTAGTTCAAGTTTCCAAATCTGACCTGATGGCCAGGGGCGTAGCTCGCAATCTACTCCAGATGGCCAAGTGAATTGGCCCGCAGTGCAAAGCCACCAAATATGAAGATCTGTCCGAGGAGGAAAGCCTCACCTTGGACCGCATCGCTAGCAATGATCAAAGGAGCCATCAAGCCTTATGGTGACGACAAAGTGGAACTCTCAATGAAAGCACCAATGTCGGTGTCAAAACCGGCGGATCTTGGGTAGGGGGTCCCGAACTGTGCGTCTAAGGCGGATGGTAACAAGAGGTAGGGGACATGATGTTTACCCAGGTTTGGGCCCTCTTGATGGAGGTAAAACCCTACGTCCTGCTTGATTGTTCTTGATGATATGAGTATTACAAGAGTAGATCTACCATGAGATCAGAGAGGCTAAACCCTAGAAGCTAGCCTATGGTATGATTGTATGTTGTCCTACGGACTAAAACCCTCTAGTTTATATAGACACCAGAGGGGGCTAGGGTTACACAAGGTCGGTTACAAAGGAGGAGATATATATATCCGTATTGCCTAGCTTGCCTTCCACGCCAAGTAGGGTCCCATCTGGACACGGGACGAAGTCTTCAATCTTGTATCTTAATAGTCCAACAGTCCGGCGAAAGGATATAGTCCGGCTGTCCGGAGACCCCCTAATCTAGGACTCCCTCACCTTACCTTCATCGTAAGGGGCCGAACTAGTAAACCTCTCGTGTCCTTTGTCCCGATTAACCCCTTTAAGCTTCCTAGTTGCGATGGCCCTACGACTAAGTCCTTTTCTAGGACATCTGCCGTGACAATTCCACGACAGTTGGCGCCCACCGTGGGGCCAGCGCAGGTGGATTTGAGTTCTTGAAGGGCAACTTCGAAGGGCTCAAGGGATACGCTTGTGGGCCGGATGACCAAGAGTCATCGCGGCAAGCTCTACATCGACGACGAAGGCTGGGGCCCCGAGGCCGGCTCAATTGAGTACGGGTACCGGGTCCCCTTTGGCGGAATCCATGTCTTCATCGGCCGGATCGGCGAGTCAGGGCCCTGAGCCGGACGTCTGCACCAACCTCATCGAGACGGCTCAGCGCGCGAGATCCGCCCGGGCTCAACCTGCCGTGAGGCATGCCTTCGTGGGTTGCATCCATGGACTGAAGGATCAGTGGATGGCGGTGAGACGCCATCTGTTCTGACGGTGAGTCGTCCTCAGGCGAGACAGATTCTTTGTATCAGCTACAAGATGGCGTGCTTGGGGGCTGTTCCGATGGCAGCAGTATTCCGGACCTCTCTGAGCCGCCGAATCGAGCCGGAGTTTTCATGGCTGGCACTCAACCCGGCAGAACTCTACGGCTGCGGCAGCAATAACCACCGGGTCGGCAGCAGCCGGGTCAGGAGACCCCCGCGCCCTCAGACGCTCAGGTGCTAATGGACCTCATGGATAAGTTGACGGCTCTGTTGACTGTTGTAGTGGAGCCGGCGGATAAGGCTCAGCATGACGCGGAGGTGGCACGGCTACGCGAAGAGATGGCACAGGCCAAGGAAAATTTAGTAGCAAGAGGTCAGGATGGCCGCGGAGCGGGCGGCTTTGGATGCTCGTGCTCAGCAGCTTCAGGAGACTTTCCGGCTCTCGGTGGATCTGAACACGTCAAACGAGGTCATGAGGAGAAGGCACCAGAAAACTCAGTCACGTCTGCCTCTGACTTACGACCTAGGAACCTTTTCCACACACCCGGGGCTGGTCCAAGTAACCCGCCGGAGGCAAACCGGATCACGACACCCGGGCTGGGGCGCCGGTTCAACCGCGGGCCATGGAGCCACCCGTATGAATACTGCTCCGCCTCATTACACACCAATACCACCGGGTCACTTTTCTAACCCTTTGGAGAATCTCATCGCTGCGTCGGCTCGTTTGGCGGCTCTCCCGATGGAAGGCGACTCTCCGACAGCAATTGAAACACGAAGGGTGAGAGAACTTCTTCAGACGGCTCTGGCGCAGCAGGATGCGTACTCTTACAGTCGAGACAGAATCCATTCAACCCCTCGCCCAAGCCGGAGCCCGAGCTATAGCAGGCATATGGACTCAGCCGCTATGTCAAGCAATGCTCAACGCGTAACCAACGCGCAGGCATGAGCCGCGCAGGGTGGAGCCCTTAACTTGGCGGATCAAGAGAGAATCCGTCAAGAGGCTGAGCGGGCGGTTCAACTGGCAGCTGAGCAGGCGGCTCATCAGGCTTTTCCGGTTTATCCGGCAACCTCTGTTGAGGCAGGAGTAGCCACAAGAACAGGAGGTGTCCCTTGCCTGGTGCCGGCTATACGTAATGAGCGCTTGCCAAAAGACTTTAAGGGGCCTCGTAAGGTGCCTAATTACACGGCCGACTTGCAGCCTGGGGCATGGATTGAAAGTTATGAGATGGCGATGGAGCTGTTGGAGGTCAGCGATGCAGCAATGGCTAAGTATTTCACTATGATGTTGGATGGAACGGCTCGCACTTGGTTGAAAGGGTTGCCACCCAACTCCATCGGCTCATGGGCGGAGTTAAAATCCCGGTTCATTCGGAACTTCAAGGACACATGTAAACAACCTATGTCAATCATGGACCTGACTAATTGTAAGCATGAGGAAGGTGAGTCCACGACCCATTGGGTGCGCCGGGTCAAGGAGATAATACATTCATCTGATAAGATGGATGCCGGCTTTGCGGTCTTAATGTTGGAGAAAAATGTTGTTTTGAACCCCTGAAACAGAAGTTGGGGCAGCTCAAGCGTGATTGTAATGACATGGGCCAGTTGATGGCGGCCCTGGTCAAATATGCTGATTCTAACAGTACCAAAGATCCCGTGTCTGATGAAGAAAAGACAGGGAAGGGAAAGAAGAACGACAACGGCAAGGGTCACTAGCATAACCTCGCGAATCAAGGAGGTAATAAACGTAAGGCCGACGAGTTTGTGGCTAACACCAATACACAGGGCAACAACCAACGGCGCAAGGGTAGGACACCTCCTCGGTCAGGCGGGTCAGGTCCCACCCTCGAGCAACTACTGAATGAACCTTGTCCAAGACACGACACCCGGGAGAAGCCAGCTACCCATCTGTGGAAGGACAGTACGATCATGAAGGCATTTAAAAATTCCAACATGTTTGATGGTAGCCACAGAGCTGGCGGGGGTTCAGGCGGAGGTGGCTTTCATGGCCCGGGCGTCGGTTCAGGCGGAGGCAGTTTTCACGGTCAGGGCCATCCGGGTAACCAGGGTGGCTATAATCAGCAACCCGGACCAAAGTAATCAGCAGCAATAGCAGCAACAGTCCGGGTATCAGAGTAACCCAAAACAGTTGAATAGTGGGCAGTACCACGTATTTACCACTAGTTTATGCAAGAGGGACCAGAAGCTTCATAAGAGGGTTGTCAATGCTGTTGAGCCAGATTCCACGTTATTTGAGGTGGTCAGAACAACCTATTGTGTGGAGTAGGGAAGATCACCCTCCCCGGGTTGATAATCCGGGTCACTTGGCCTTGGTGGTGGCACCTCAGGTTGGTGGATATAAGTTCACTAAGGTGCTCATGGACGGAGGCAGTAGCATCAACATCCTCTATTATGAGACGTTTCGTCGGATGGGGTTGACTGATAAGAGTCTTAAACAATCCAACACTATTTTTCATGGTGTTGTGCCAGGTAAGTCGGCATACCCAGTTGGTAAGATTGAACTGGAAGTAGCCTTTGAGGATGAATATGATTCCAAGGCAGAGAATTAACTTTTGAGGTGGTTAAGATCAAAAGCCCATATCATGCTCTGTTTGGACGGCCGGCTTATGCCAAGTTCATGGCTTGGCCGTGTTATGTGTATCTGCAGCTCAAGATGCCGGGTTATAAAGGCACCATCACAGTACATGGAAGCTAGAAAATAGCCCTGGAATGTGAAGAGGGTGATGCCGCTTATGCTGAGTCTGTTTGTGCGACAGAGGAGTTAAAGTTTTATAAAGATAATGTTGACCCGACAGACATGACGTCTTTGAAGAAGCCAACTACGGAGCATGAACCTGTGTTGAAATTCAAGTCAGCTAATGACACCAAGATGGTTGATTTTGTGCCTGGCGACTCATCCAAACAGTTCATCATCAGCGCCAACTAGGATCCAAAATAGGAAAGCGCGCTCATCGAGTTCATCCGTGAGAACTGGGACAACTTTGCATGGAAACCTTCTGACATGCCGGGTGTCCTGAGAGAACTCGCTGAGCACACTCTCAATATTGATCCGAAGTTTAAGCCGGCCAGGCAGTTTCTTCGACGATTTAACAAGGAAAGGCGCAAGGCCATTGGAGAAGAGGTGGCCCGGCTCTTGGCGGCCGGGTTCATTGTTGATGTTTTTCACCCAGAGTGGTTGGCTAACCCGGTGCTTGTACTCTAGAAGAATGGCACCTGACGTATGTGTGTGGATTACACCAATTTGAACAAGGCTTGTCCGGCCGATCCTTTTGCTCTCCCTTGTATTGATCAGATCATTGATGCTATGGCGGGTTGCGAGCGTTTGAGTTTTTTGGATGCATATTCAAGTTATCATCAGATCAAGATGGCAGTTAAGGACCAGGAGAAGACGACTTTCATCACCCCATTTGGAGCCTTCTGCTATGTGTCTATGCCTTTTTGGACTGAAAAGTGCCTAGGCGACTTATCAACGATGTGTACAGAATTGTCTTCACAGTCAGATTGGGCGTAATGTTCATGCTTATGTGGATGACATAGTGGTGAAATCCAGAGAGAAGGAAACCTTGGTAACTGATCTGAAGGAGACCTTTGATAACCTCCGGGTCTACAAGATGATGCTTAACCCGGCCAAATGTGTTTTGGAGTCCCAGCTGGCAAACTTTTGGGTTTTTTGGTGTCTAACAGAGGTATTTGAGGCTAATCCGGAGAAAATTAAGGCAATTACATCTCGGCCAAACCGGTGTGATCAAATGAGTTTCAGCGTTGGCGGGTCGCGTCGCTGCCTTAGCCGTCATAAGCCGGTTAGGGGAGAAGGCGATGCCTTTGTATCAAATGATGAAAAAGGCGATGACTTTTGTCTGGGAGTGACGCTGCTAACTCTGCTTTGAGGATCTAAGAAACAGCTCGCTGAGCCGCCGGTTCTTGCTGCTCCTTGAGAAAGAGCCATTGTTGTTATATGTAGCTGCTAACTCACGTGCTGTCAGTGTGGCCATTGTTGTGGAGCGCAGGAGGCTGGCAAGGAACATCCGGTCCAACGGCCGGTTTACTACGTCAGTGAGGTGCTCATTGAATCTAAACAAAGATATCCACATTGGCAGAAGCTCGTTTATGGGGTGTTCATGGCAGCCAGAAGCTAAACATTACTTTCAGAGTCACCAATCACTGTGGTTAGCTCTGCTCCTCTAGGAGACATCATTCAAAATAGAGAAGCCACAGGACGAGTCGCCAAGTGGGCTATTGGAACTTGGGTCTCATGGTTTGAAGTATATGCCACATACTGGATCAATCTCAAGCGCTGGCTTGACTTTCATTTAATGACTGACAGAGTTGCAGATGCCAGAGGAGAAACCAGACAACACATATTGGACGATCATTTTGATGGGTCCAGACAGTTGGAGGCTCGGGGGCCTGGAGTTGTTTTAACTTCTCCTCGAGGGGACAAGTTTTTGTTATGTGTTGCATTGATGTTCCTTGTACTAACAACGCAGCAGAATATGAAGCCTTGCTCCATGGTCTTCGAATGGCTAAAGAGATGAGTCTGAGCCGGGTCCGTGCCTTGGCGATTCAGATTTGGTGGCTCAGCATGTGTCAGGCAAGTGGGATTCCAAGGATCCTCTCATGGCGGCTTATCGCCGCGAGGTCGACGCTGTTGCAGGGCATTTTAAGGGTTATCAAGTGGAACACATTGACCGCAGAAAGAATGAAGCGCCGATGCCTTAAGCCGGTTGGGATCTCAGCGTAAGCCGGTACCACCTAACACCTTTTTGGATGTTTTATATAACCCGTCTGTTAAGTTGCCTACAGAGGAAGATTTGGCCATTCTGACCCGGAGGCACAGTTAGTGGCGGCTTTTCATGTTATTCCAGATTGGACAGTACTGTTCCTGGCTTACATGACCCGGGGCGAGTTGCCAGAGGACGATACCCTGGCCCGACAGATAACCGCGGTCCAAGTCAATGACGATTTCTGACGGAGAGTTGTACCATCGCAGCGTCACTGAGCGTTTCAGCATTGTGTTTCTCCTGAAGAAGGCCAAGAAATACTTCATGAGATCCATGAAGGGATTGTGGTCATCATGTCGGGTTCAAAGTCTCTTGTGGCAAAGCTTTCCGTCATGGTTTTTACTTGGTTAACGGCTCACGCTGATGTGGAGGATCTGGTCAGTAGGTGTGATGGATGTCAAAAATTTGCACGACGAGCGCATGTGCCGGCTCAAGAGTTAGCGGATGATTCCAATCACTTGGTGTTTGTAGTTTGGGGGCTTGACATGGTTGGACCTTTCAAAAGGTCCAAGGATAAAAAGACACATCTTTTAGTGGCAGTTGACAAGTTCACAAAATGGGTTGAGGCAGAGCCAGTGAGTAAGTGTGATGCAGCCACGGGGTTCAGTTCATGAAAAAGGTGATTTTTCGCTTTGGTTTTCCACACAGCATTATCACTGACAATGGCACTAATTTGTCCCAGGTGCTATGGAGGAGTTTTGTCAACGTGAGCATATCCGGCTTGATGTTCTTCCAGTAGCTCACCCTCAATCAAATGGTCAGGCTGAGAGAGCAAATCAGGAAATCTTAAAAGGTCTCAAGCCCCGGCTTATGGTTCCCTTACAACGGACGCCGGGTTGTTGGGTAGAGGAATTACCCTCGGTGCTGTGGAGTATCAACACCACTCCTAACAGGTCTACAGTTATACACCTTTCTTCATGGTTTATGGAGCGGAAGCAGTGCTGCCTAGTGACATCCTCATGACTCGCCTCGCGTGGCGGCTTACGTTGAAGCTGATAATGAACAAGCCCTGACAGGATGCACTTG
>NC_053028.1:386207569-386224581 GCF_003073215.2 Triticum urartu
CCCAAGTGACCAATGCGTGTCCCAGAAATACCATAAAGGGTTAATAAACCGGTGACTCTGTAAGAAGGCAGAGCCAATTTGGAAGGCAAACTGGCTTACCAAAGATAGCAGTAGTCATGGCATGCACGTGCTGCTTTATGCTGGTCAGTTCATCCGCCACTGGTTTTAGTGCAGCCTCGGCATCCTCTGCTCGTTTGATCAAAGCGGACTTTTCAGTGGCCCAATCCGCCCATTTCTTCTTAAAGCTCTCCTTAAGCTGTTCCATGGCGCTTAGAGCGCTGGCCAATTCCTCTTTTGCTTTGGAGGTTTCAGCCTGTTGGGTTTTCAGGTTTTCTTGGGGATCGGTGACTTGGTTTTCTTTCGTCTTCAGCTCCGCCTACATGCATACAGATATATGCTTCAACAAATCGGTATAAGGATTCAAGTACCAATCACATAACAAGTTATGCACTTAGCACTTGGGGGCTAATGCATATTCGATCTTCATCTTTCAATTGCTTGCAAAGTCCCAAGATCAATACAAGTATTCAACTTGGCACTTGGGGGCTAATGGTTATTTGCTCGTATATGTATAAAGATCTCAAAGTACCGGTTTAACTAGGCTAAGTTGAACCGGCCCTTGGGGGCTACAACGACAAAAGTTTAAAGTATTGAGATTTATGTTAGTAAGTCCCGGTTTGAAAGAATATTACAAACCGGCCCTTGGGGGCTAGGAGAGTCAGCAAGAATGGAAGCATACAAGCAGGAAGGAGCATATGGAAGTTACCTCATATTTATCTTTCATCATATTAACCAGACCGGCTTCATAGTCGCGACGGGTATACAACCGGTTCAGATAGCCGGAATGGATATCTTGGGCGTTCAGAGCAGCATAAGTCGTCAGATCAGCGTTCCACTTGCCTTTGCCAAAGGCAGCAAATTCTTCCTTGGCAAAATGTTTGGATAAAGCGACAGGATTGCTTGGCTCAGTATGGCCAGTGCCAGTAATGAAAACCTCATCATCCTGGGTACCGCCGGTTTGCATTGGGGTTGTTGGCTTGTTAGTAGGTTTTGCTGGACCGGTGGAGCTTTCAATCCGGATGGAACCTGTGGGCTGATTGACAGGACCTGAGGCATCAGTAGGTCTCTCTTCAGCAATAAGATCATCGTCTTGCTGCGGTGGATCATTGGGAATATCCTCAGGAATAGCCGCTTCAACATTGGGTGTCTTGCCTGCTTCAAGAACGACATCTTCTTGGGCCGCTTTGTCCAGGCGAGCCTTCTTGCTTGGCCTAGGTTTGGCCCTGAGAAGAATAACAAAATCAAATACAGCATATGTTCTAAGGCGATGTACTGCAAACATCACAATAAGTATAGCTTACCCAAGCACCGTTTTGAGCGGTGGGAGCTGAGTAGCCGATGACTCGCCAGAAGATGAGTGGGAAGTAACCTGGTAATCGGAGTCAGATGGATTAAGAGGTTGACGAAAGCAGCCCGCTTTAGGACAAGCACTGACAAGCAAATTAGAGACCTCTGAATGGCATTTCCGAACCGGACTGTTCGGTAAACCGGCGGAGGTAACTACCTGGCCGCTGTGCCGGGTTGTGCGATGAGCTTCGTGTTGTTGGGTATTCATAAGAAATTTAGGATCCAAATAAGCAAGAGGATGAGAAAATTTAACTTTCCGGTTTGCCTGGCGGATTTTTTGTGAAGGCAAAGTTTCTGAATTGGAAGAGAGAATAATTACCTGTGCAACATCCGTGTGGCTGGCTTCGGCATCATCCTGACAAATATCATCATCAATAAGACGCATGAAAAATAAACCAAGTGATTCAAGCTCTACCTCAAAGTCCGGATTATCCACATCATCATCAGGGGCCGGATTAGAAGATGTAGTGGTTCTTTTCCTGTGGGCAGTCTTCTTCACAGCTTTAGTCTTTTGCCGAGTTGCTCTTTCTGGTTTATCTGGTTTTTCTGGTTTCTCCTGCGGCAGTTTCTTGCTCCAAAACGGATCATTGCCCTGATTACACAGACACTGATATTAAACAAAGACCAGATATATCATTAACAGATTCAGCAAAAAGAAAAATCAAAGTCTTATAGCTGGCGGTTTGTTGGCAGCACAGAAGGGAAGCAGGCCGTTTCTAGCACAGACGTGTTCCGGTTCATTCAGCATCTTATTCACAGCCTCTGTGATTTCTTCATTGGTGAGATGGATCTCGGAATGTCGCAGTGGGTCATCAACACTGCCAGTATACTCGCACATCAAACCGGAGCGCTGACTAAGGGGCAGTATGCTCCATGATATCCAACAGCGAGCGAGATCAACCCCTGTTAAACCGTTGGCCATAAAGGCTCTGATCTTTGACAGTTGAGGAGCATATTTGCTTCTCTCCTGTGTAGTCAATCTTTGTGGAAAAGGGTGTGTATTGCTGAGCCGCTCTGGACGAAAGCCAGGCAAGGGATTCTCACCAGCAGGGGAGGTGTCTTTGCAGTAGAACCATGTCTGATTCCATTCTTTGGGGTGGCTATGCAGTTTGGCGTGAGGGTATGTGACCTCTTTCCTTTTCTGAATCGCCACGCCACCCAACTCCGTATTGGAGTCGTCAGTAAACTCAGTACGGCGGTTTAGATGGAAAAGGTCTCTAAACAATTCCACTGTGGGCTCCTCTTGAAAGAACGCTTCACAGAGCACTTGGAAGTGACACATATTTGTAACAGAGTTGGGGCCAGTATCTTGTGGATGGAGCTAGAAATCGGCTAAAACATCCCGGTAAAATTTAGAACCGGGCGGCTTAAAGCCCCGGGCTAAGTGATCTACGAAAACAACAACCTCTCCTTCTCGAGGTGTGGGAGGGCATTCTTTGCCAGGAGCTCTCCAATGGATGGTATCTTTGCTGCCTAAAGCGCCAATCAGGACTAAATCGTCCAGTTGAGCCTCTGTGACACGAGAAGGAACCCAATTGCACTCATACACTTGCTTGGCCATGATGGAATCTACAAGGTAGAAGATCCCGGTTCAAAAATGCATTTGATTAAGATATATTGGTATGGGCACTGTTAAACCGGAGACAGAACTATCTGAACCGGAGTTTTATGAAGCAACAAGCATCTGGCGGTTCAATAAGGGGACTAATGGCATATACCGGTTTGGAAAAAATTTCTATAAGGTTAAACCGCCTGATCTAAGCATTGCGGATGGACAAGTACGCAGAAACAGGTTTCACAAGATTTCCTTATAGCATTGGATCTGAGGCAAGTTCAGAAAAGAGATAAATACTTAAGAGGTTCAAAGGAGCAGTACCGAACCAATGAGCAAAACGTTCATACAGATCTATGGTTTTGAGATGCATAAGTGAAGGCGAAGGTCAAACAACTATCATTGCATAGAGTAAAGATTTGCGGATTCATCTAAAGATCTATCGTATGAACAAGAGGCAGACGATGAATACTGAAGAACTGTGAAACCCTAAAAAAGATCTGCAGGGGAAAGGATAGAAGGTTTACCGGAGCTGAGGAAGATGCGGAAGGTTGCCGCGATGCTCTGGTGCGCCCAGGTTGATGCAGCGGCCAAGGTTGAGGCAGAGGTCGACGGTGGCGGCGGAGCTCTGAAGCCGGGCGATGCGAGGAAGACGAAGCAGAAGGGGAAGAAGGGAAAGAGAAAGGAAATGACCCTTCAGTCCTATTTATAAGGCAAAAAGACATGTGTCAGGCGCGACAATCAAGGGGCCACGAAACGGAGCTGTCGCCTCGATTTCCGCAGATATATTAAATAAAGAAGCATAATGGATATCTTCGTTATGACAGGTGACGTCACTCCGGTTTACAGTAATCAGAGAAGATGACATCATGGCGGTTTACCAATTTATGAGAAGACGTTGAGGATGAAGTTTTTGTAAAAGGATTGAAATGAACCCATTCAAATCAATCTGGGGCCTAATGTTGGGAATATTACTGCTGGGCGTAAACCGGCCTATCTGGGCCGGGTCAACTTCATCAGTAGTTCCAGAAGTGATAAAGCCCAAGAAGGCAGATGAGGGCCTAAGGCCCGTAGCCGGTTCAAGACTTGTAGCTGTAAACCGGAATTTGTATATAAACTTGTATTGTAAGTTAGGAATAAGGGGAGACCAACCCGGATACGAATATCGACCGGTGTTGGGACTCTGTGAACCGACGGGTGTCACCCGTGTATATAAGGGGACGACCCGGCGGCGGTTCAAGGACAACAGACAACAACTCGAGACATAGGCGAAGCTTGTTTGCTCCCTAGTCATCGAAACCCCATCAATTCCATCACAACTAGACTTAGGCTTTTACCTTCATTTAAGGGGCCGAACTAGTATAAACTCTCTTGCGTCCCTGTGTCCACTTTAACCCCTTCAAGCTAACCCGTCGCGATGGCTCCACGACTAAGTCCTTTCTCTAGGACATCTGCCGTGACAAAACCACGACAGTTGGCGCCCACCGTGGGGCCATCGCACGATGGTTTCCGGTTCTTGGAGGGCCAGTTTGAAGGACTCGAGGGCTACGCTGTAGGCCGGATGACTAAGAGTCATCGCGGCAAGCTCTACATCGACGATGTAGGCTGGAGCCCCGAGGCCGGCTCAATTGAGTACGGGTACCGGGTCCCCTTTGGTAGCATTCACGTTTTCATTGGCAAGATCGATGAACCGGGCCCTGAGCCGGACATCTGCACCGACCTCGTCGAGACGGCTCAGCGTGCGCGATCCGCCCGGGTTAAACCGGCCATGAAGCGTGCCTTCGTGGGAGTCATCCATGGAGGAAGTTATGAGGACGGATCGGAATTTCACGGTGCGACCGTTGTTTGTTCTGGTGATGAATCTTCGACCAGAGAAACCGAATCTCTTTATCAGCTACAAGATGGCCGGATTGGGAGTTGTTCCGATGGCGATAGTATTCCGGACCCCTCTGATCTGCCCAACCGGGTTGGAATATTCATGGTCGCAACACAAGCAGCGCTTCATTCTTCGACGGCTGCGGCAACGATCTCTGGTTCAGCAGCAGCGACGGCTGCCGGGGCAGGAGGCCCTGTGCGCCCACCGGCTCAGGTTCTATCAGAACTATTTGATGCGTTGGCTGTGCTTATGGCGGAAGTTAATCCACCGGATCAGGACGTTCACAATGCGGAGATTGCAAAGGTAAAGGAACAGATCACCCAGGCCAAGGCGGATCTGGCGGCTGAGGACACCAGGATGGCCGCAGAGCGGGCCACTTTAGACGCACAGGCCTACAGGCTTATGTTGGACCAGAGCCCGTCGCATGAAGTCATGAGGAGGAAGCACCGATCCCGCTTACCTCCGGTTTTCGAGGCCAGAGACCTTTTCAACACTCCAGGACCAAGAGCCGGCAATCCGCTGGAGGGAAACCGGGCAGAAGCCCCTGGGACCGGTGCACCGGTTCAGCCTCGTCAGATGGACCCGCCTCATCAAAACACCGTTATACCTCAGGCTGCTTTAACACCTCCGGGTCACTACTCCAACCCAATGGACAATCTTGTTGCCACTGCTGCACGGCTGGAGGCCATTCCAATTGAAGGTGACTCACCGCAGGCAGTAGAGACGTGATGGGTCAAGGAACTTCTGAGGACAGCTTTGGCCCAACAGGAAGCGTACTCGTACAGCTGCGACCGGATCCACTCGACCCCTCATCCAAGCCGGAGCTATAGCAGACATATGGATGAACCAGCAGTGTCGAGTAATGAACGACGTGGGGCACCCCATGACAACAACCCGGCGGGTGGTGCTGATGACGCAAAGGGAGTGGTGGACCGGGCCCGCGCGTGCAGGGAGGCCGAGTTAGCCACACAGCATCAGGCTCGGCAGCTCACGCCGGTTCGTCCAACCACCTTGACTGAACCTGGTGTTACTTCTAGTTCTTTGGGGGTGCCTTGCCTTATCCTCGCTTTACGCAACATGCGCCTGCCCAAGGATTTCAAAGGCCCGCGCAAGGTACCAAATTACACGGCGGATCAACCTCCAGAGACATGGGTGGAGAGCTATGAGATGGCCATGGAGATGCTTGATATGGATGACGCGGCGTGTGCGAAATACTTCACCGTGATGCTTGAAGGAACGGCCCGTACTTGGTTAAAAAGCTTGCCGGCTAATTCTATCAGTTCATGGGCCCAATTACGAGCCTGGTTTATCAACAATTTCAAGGATACCTGTAAACAGCCTATGTCGATAGTGGACTTAGCTGCATGCGTCCAGGAGGAAGGAGAATCAACGACTCATTGGGTGCACCGGGTTTCACAAGTGTTGCACTCCTCAGACCGCATCAACGCTGACACCGCAGTATTAACCCTAGAAGGCAACTGGCGGTTTGGGCCCCTGAAGCTGAAGTTGGGACGGATGAAGCGTCATTGCACCGACATGGGTACCCTCATGGCCGCTTTGGTGAAATATGCTGATTCTGATAGTGCCAAGGATCCCGAATCTGATGATGACAAGATAGGGAAAGGGAAGAAGAACAGCAGCTCCAAAGGTCAGCAGCATCACTGGGCAGGCAATGGTGGTGGAGGCAAGCGTAAAGCGGATGGTAACATGGACTTTGTGGCTAATACCAATGCACAGGACATTGGCCAGCGACGCAAGGGTAGACCAAAAAATCGTAATGGAGCGCCCAACCCTAACCCAAACCGCCTAAACTATCTGCTAAGCCAGCCATGTCCAAGACATGGGACGAAGGAGGCGCCAACAAACCACCTTTGGAAGGATTGCTTTATTATACAGGAGTTCAAGAATTCTAATAATTTCCGGTATGATCACGAATCTGGCGGTGGCTCAGGATCCGGGCCGGGTTACGGTGGACGAAGTTCCGGTTCAGGATTCAATGGTAATCCGGGAGGACATAATGGTCAAAATAGTCAAAACAACCAGGGTGGTTACAACCAACAGCAGCAACAGTCAGGTTACCAGAGCAACCCAAAGCAGTTGAGTAGTGGGCAGTACCATGTCTTCACCACTAGCTTGGACAAGCGAGACCGGAAGATTCAGAGGCGGGTGGTCAACTCTGTTGAACCGGCCATACCCCGTTATCTACATTGGTCAGAGCAACCAATCATATGGAGCAGAGAGGATCACCCTCCCTAGGTCGATAATCCGGGTCAGTTGGCTCTAGTGGTGGCGCCTCAGGTGGGAGGTTATAAGTTCACCAAGGTGCTCATGGACGGAGGGAGCAGCATTAACATCCTGTATTATGAGACCTTCCGTCGTATGGGACTAACAGATAAAAATCTCAAACCGTCTAATACAGTGTTCCACGGTGTAGTGCCAGGCAGATCAGTGTATCCCGTTGGTAAGATAGCTCTGGAAGTGGCCTTTGGGGATGACCATGATTCCAGGTCGGAGACATTGACGTTTGAAGTGGTGAAAATCCAGAGTCCATATCACGCCTTGTTTGGGCGACCGGCTTACGCCAAGTTTATGGCACGGCCCTGTTATGTGTATTTGCAGCTCAAGATGCTGGGTCACAGGGGGACAATAACGGTTCATGGAAGCTGCAAAATCGCTTTGGAATGCGAGGAAGGAGATGCGGCTTATGCAGAGTCGGTTTGTGCCACTGGGGAGTTGAAGTACTATAAAGACAATGTTGATCCGGCGGACATGACTCCGTTGAAGAAGCCAACTACGGAGCATGATCCGGCCCTGAAGTTCAAATCGGTAGCAGAAACTAAGCTTGTTGACTTCGTACCTGGCGATTCGTCCAAGCAGTTCAGCATCAATGCCAACTTGGATCCGAAATAGGAAAGCACGCTCATCGAGTTCATCCGTGAGAATCGGGACATTTTTGCATGGAAGCCCTCTGACATGCCAGGTGTACCGAGGCAACTCGCTGAGCACACACTTAATGTGGATCCTAAATATAAACCGGTGAAACAGTTCCTCCGCTGGTTTAACGAAGAAAGACGCAAGGCGATTGGAGAAGAGGTAGCCAGGCTCTTAGCAGCTGGCTTTATTGTTGAAGTTTTTCACCCTGAGTAGCTTGCCAATCCGGTGCTGGTCCTCAAGAAAAACGGCACCTGGCGCATGTGTGTGGATTACACATATCTTAATAAGGCTTGTCCAGCAGATCCTTTTGCCCTCCCCCGTATTGATCAAATTATTGATGCTACGGCGGGTTGTGAGCGTTTAAGTTTTTTGGATGCGTATTCTGGCTATCATCAGATCAAAATGGCAGTTAAGGACCAGGAGAAGACAGCATTTATAACTCCCTTTAGAGCCTTTTGCTATGTGTCTATGCCCTTCGGGCTCAAGAGTGCCCAGGCAACTTACCAACGGTGTGTACAAAATTGTCTTCACAAGCAGATTGGCCGTAATGTACATGCTTACGTGGATGATATCGTGGTTAAGTCCAGGGAGAAGGAGACTCTGATTGATGATTTGAAGGAAACCTTTGATAACCTGAGAACATACAGGATGATGCTTAATCCGGACAAGTGTGTCTTTGGTGTACCTGCGGGCAAGCTATTGGGTTTTCTGGTGTCCAACAGGGGAATTGAGGCTAATCCGGAGAAGATCACGGCTATCACCTCCCTGGCTAAACCTAAGTGTATCAACGATGTTCAACGCCTGGCTGGCCGGATTGCCGCGTTAAGCCGTTTTATCAGTCGTCTTGGTGAGAAGGCAATCCCTTTGTATTAGATGTTGAAAAAAACGGATCAGTTTGTTTGGAGCTCCGCCGCTAATGAAGCATTTGAGGACTTAAAGCGGCAGTTGGCCAATCCACCTGTGCTCGCCGCTCCCATTGACAAGGAGCCGTTATTGCTATATGTTGCTGCTAATGCTCGGGCGGTCAGCGTGGCTATTGTGGAGGAGCGAGAGGAGGCAGGCAAGGAGCATCCGGTTCAACGACCGGTCTATTATATCAGCGAAGTGCTAATCGAGTCCAAGCAAAGGTATCCGCATTGGCAGAAGCTGGTGTATGGAGTTTTTATGGCAATACGGAAGCTTAAACAATATTTCCAAGGGCACCCAATTACGGTGGTCAGTTCTGCTCCTTTGGGAGATATCATCCAGAACCGGGAAGCAACTGGCCGGATTGCAAAGTGGGCCATAGAGCTGGGGCCGTACGGTTTGAAGTATGTGCCTCGGACACCGGTTAAGTCTCAAGCACTTGTTGATTTCATCAATGATTGGACGGAAATGCAAGGACCTGAAGAAAATCCGGATCACACGTATTGGACCATCCATTTTGACGGATCCAGGCAGCTGGAAGGCTCGGGGGCTGGAGTCGTATTAACTTCCCCACGAGGTGATAAGTTTTGTTATGTTCTCCGCTTAATGTTCCCTTGTACTAACAATGCAGCTGAGTATGAAGCCTTGCTCCATGGTCTCCGGATGGCTAAGGAGACTAATCTAAGTCGAGTTAAGTGCTTCGGTGACTCGGACCTTGTGGCTCAGCAAGTGTCTGGCACTTGGGACTCCAAGGACCCACTCATGGCAGCATATCATCGTGAGGTGGATACTGTTGCAGGTTATTTCAAAGGCTATCAGGTGGACCATGTGGACCAGCGGAAAAATGAAGCGGCGGACGCTTTAAGCCGGCTGGGCTCTCAGCGCAAACCGGTCCCGCCCAATGTTTTTCTGGATGTGCTGCACAACCCGTCGGTCAAGATCCCTGGTGAAGAGGATTTGGCTATTCCTGATCCGGAGGCTCAATTGGTGGCGGCTCTTCATGTTATTCCGGATTTGACGCTTCCTTACCTGGCGTACAAGAACCGGGGCGAGTTGCCAGAGGATGAGATTCTGGCCCAGCAGATAATCCAGCGATCCAAGTCCATGGCTATCATCAACGGTGAGTTGCATCATTGCAGTGTATCAGGAGCTTTTCAACGCTGCGTGTCTCCTGAAGAAGGCCGTGAAATTTTGCGTGAGATCCACGAAGGAGATTGTGGTCACCACACCGGTTCAAAGTCTCTGGTGGCTAAAGCGTTTCGCCATGGCTTCTATTGGTTAACTTCTCATGCTGATGCGGAGGATCTGGTCAGACGATGTGATGGTTTCCAAAGGTTTTCAAGACGTGCTCATGTACCGGCTCAAGAATTGAGAATGATTCCAATTACTTGGCCGTTTGCGACTTGGGGGCTGGATATGGTTGGGCCTTTCAAAAGGTCCAAAGATAAGAAGACCCACCTCCTGGTGGCGGTTGACAAGTTTACAAAGTGGGTGGAGGCAAAACCTGTTAGCAAGTGTGATGCGGCCACGGCGGTTCAGTTCATCAAAAAGGTGATTTTTCGGTTTGGCTTTCCGCACAGTATTATCACAGATAATGGTGCCAATTTGTCCAAAGGTGCTATAAGGAGTTCTGTGAACAGGAGCACATCCAGCTCGATGTTTCATCAGTGGCACATCCACAGTCCAATGGTCAAGCAGAAAGAGCTAATCAAGAGATCTTGAGAGGCATCAAGCCCCGGCTCATGGTTCCTTTGCAGAGAACGCCGGGTTGTTGGGTGGAAGAATTACCATCTGCGTTATGGAGCATCAATACAACACCCAACAGATCAACAGGATACACACCGTTCTTCATGGTTTATGGAGCGGAGGCGGTTCTCCCCAGTGATATCCGTCATGATTCACCTCGTGTAACGGCTTATATTGAAGCGGACAACGAGACAGCACGGCAAGATGCTTTGGACCAGTTGGATGAAGAGCGTGACATCGCAGCCGCTCGATCAGCGATTTACCAGCAGGATCTTCGTCGTTATCACAGTCGCCGAGTCAGAACCAGAACCTTTCAGGAAGGAGATTTGGTGCTTTGGCTCATCCAAGATCAGACTGATATGCATAAGTTATCCCCACCTTGGGAGGGGCCTTTCGTGGTCAGCAAGAATCTGCACAACGGGTCATACTATCTGATCGATATTCGAGAACATAAGGACTCACGTACATCAGAGGAGGAGACCAACAGGCCGTGGAACATAGCTCATCTTCGGCCTTATTATACCTGAGCCATTGGTTCTACTTATGTACATATTACGACGATGTATATATTAAATATAATAAGCCGGAACCTCAGCTAAAGCGGGGTATCTATTCTTTTACATCATGTGTGGTTACACGGAGTTGTTCTAAAGCGGCTTCCAGTTTACCCCTTGAGTTCGCTTTGCTAAAAGCATCGTGTTATATCACTTGGAGGATTGGTCGTGTCCGAACCAATACCATGCCTCTTGATAGGCGAGAGCCACCAGATCACTTGGGGACTTGGTCATGTCTGAACCAGTCATGCCTCTTGATCGGCTTAAGGCCACAGAATCACTTGGGGGCTTGGTCGAACCCGAACCATGACCATGCCACTTGATCGGCATAAATGCCATGGTTTCATTTGGGGACCTGGCTGACTAGAACCATAGTTACACCTAACGGGAGCTTGGTCGTGTTCGGCCATGGTAACACCATCTGATCAGCTCAAATAAACCTTTTTTTGCAGCGTTTTGTCATTGCACTTGATTTACACTATTCTTTGAAGGGTTTTTTTTGCTTTTTTTTGCGTTTTTTAAACCGACAAAGTTTTTTAACCAATATCCGGAGAATATTTGCCTGGTTTGATCCTTGTTGTTAACATCCTCTTACGGAGTAACACGATGTTTATTATAACCCGGCACGGTTTACATGGTAAACTAGAGTCATATATATACAGGAGCTGTTATCTCCTCAATAGTGTGGGTTTGCAAAACTCCGCTTCAAGATTGGCCAAGCCAACTTCACGCTCAACGATGGCAGAAAGTGCTTTGGAAAGTTCATCACCACAGGAAGAACAAATTATGCACGAAGGCATATCAACATCAAAAGTATCAGCTAGCCTATTACAAGGCAACATGGTGCCCATAATAATATAATTGTTTTTTGCAAAGGAGAGGCAGTTTTAAAAGCGGCTTCCGGTTCAAGCTTGGTCACCAGCCTGGCCTGATGGTTGTGGGTCATCCTACGCCGCTTCAGCCTCCGTTTCTCTACCCAGTGGCTGGAAATCCACAGTTGTCCTGTCGATTCCCATTAATGCTTGAAAAACAGCTTCATCATGGATCAGCAATGACGGGTCAATATCGGGAGCGTAAGTATGCTTACGGATTGGAGGGATCAGATTTTCCGATTCATGGATTGGTGTAGCTATTCGCTTGTTCTGACTGTCATATTGGGCTTGATAATGAGACAAGTCTGCTTCTTCAGCTAATTGACAAGCTAGCGGACGTACCTCCCGGTTTATTGCTCGCAGATCCACTTCACCAAATTCTGACCCGTCTTCCTTCAAGCTGGGATAGCCCTGAGCAGCTTCAATAGGATCAAAATCTGGCACCCAGGCTTTTGCCCGGATTAAGGCATTGATTGCACCGGTTCGAGCAGCAGATTTCTTCAGCTCTTCAACCCGGGCAGGAAGCACCGACAGTTTCATCAGAGTATCTTGAATCAAAGTGGGCGCCGGTTTGTTATGAGATGCGGTACAGATGATCCGCTGGGCACCAGTATACAATTGTTCAACCAATGTATAGGCGGCTTTCAGTTTCTTCCGCACATCTAACCCCAAGTGACCAATGCGTGTCCCAGAAATACCATAAAGGGTTAATAAACCGGTGACTCTGTAAGAAGGCAGAGCCAATTTGGAAGGCAAACTGGCTTACCAAAGATAGCAGTAGTCATGGCATGCACGTGCTGCTTTATGCTGGTCAGTTCATCCGCCACTGGTTTTAGTGCAGCCTCGGCATCCTCTGCTCGTTTGATCAAAGCGGACTTTTCAGTGGCCCAATCCGCCCATTTCTTCTTAAAGCTCTCCTTAAGCTGTTCCATGGCGCTTAGAGCGCTGGCCAATTCCTCTTTTGCTTTGGAGGTTTCAGCCTGTTGGGTTTTCAGGTTTTCTTGGGGATCGGTGACTTGGTTTTCTTTCGTCTTCAGCTCCGCCTACATGCATACAGATATATGCTTCAACAAATCGGTATAAGGATTCAAGTACCAATCACATAACAAGTTATGCACTTAGCACTTGGGGGCTAATGCATATTCGATCTTCATCTTTCAATTGCTTGCAAAGTCCCAAGATCAATACAAGTATTCAACTTGGCACTTGGGGGCTAATGGTTATTTGCTCGTATATGTATAAAGATCTCAAAGTACCGGTTTAACTAGGCTAAGTTGAACCGGCCCTTGGGGGCTACAACGACAAAAGTTTAAAGTATTGAGATTTATGTTAGTAAGTCCCGGTTTGAAAGAATATTACAAACCGGCCCTTGGGGGCTAGGAGAGTCAGCAAGAATGGAAGCATACAAGCAGGAAGGAGCATATGGAAGTTACCTCATATTTATCTTTCATCATATTAACCAGACCGGCTTCATAGTCGCGACGGGTATACAACCGGTTCAGATAGCCGGAATGGATATCTTGGGCGTTCAGAGCAGCATAAGTCGTCAGATCAGCGTTCCACTTGCCTTTGCCAAAGGCAGCAAATTCTTCCTTGGCAAAATGTTTGGATAAAGCGACAGGATTGCTTGGCTCAGTATGGCCAGTGCCAGTAATGAAAACCTCATCATCCTGGGTACCGCCGGTTTGCATTGGGGTTGTTGGCTTGTTAGTAGGTTTTGCTGGACCGGTGGAGCTTTCAATCCGGATGGAACCTGTGGGCTGATTGACAGGACCTGAGGCATCAGTAGGTCTCTCTTCAGCAATAAGATCATCGTCTTGCTGCGGTGGATCATTGGGAATATCCTCAGGAATAGCCGCTTCAACATTGGGTGTCTTGCCTGCTTCAAGAACGACATCTTCTTGGGCCGCTTTGTCCAGGCGAGCCTTCTTGCTTGGCCTAGGTTTGGCCCTGAGAAGAATAACAAAATCAAATACAGCATATGTTCTAAGGCGATGTACTGCAAACATCACAATAAGTATAGCTTACCCAAGCACCGTTTTGAGCGGTGGGAGCTGAGTAGCCGATGACTCGCCAGAAGATGAGTGGGAAGTAACCTGGTAATCGGAGTCAGACGGATTAAGAGGTTGACGAAAGCAGCCCGCTTTAGGACAAGCACTGACAAGCAAATTAGAGACCTCTGAATGGCATTTCCGAACCGGACTGTTCGGTTAAACCGGCGGAGGTAACTACCTGGCCGCTGTGCCGGGTTGTGCGATGAGCTTCGTGTTGTTGGGTATTCATAAGAAATTTAGGATCCAAATAAGCAAGAGGATGAGAAAATTTAACTTTCCGGTTTGCCTGGCGGATTTTTTGTGAAGGCAAAGTTTCTGAATTGGAAGAGAGAATAATTACCTGTGCAACATCCGTGTGGCTGGCTTCGGCATCATCCTGACAAATATCATCATCAATAAGACGCATGAAAAATAAACCAAGTGATTCAAGCTCTACCTCAAAGTCCGGATTATCCACATCATCATCAGGGGCCGGATTAGAAGATGTAGTGGTTCTTTTCCTGTGGGCAGTCTTCTTCACAGCTTTAGTCTTTTGCCGAGTTGCTCTTTCCGGTTTATCTGGTTTTTCTGGTTTCTCCTGCGGCAGTTTCTTGCTCCAAAACGGATCATTGCCCTGATTACACAGACACTGATATTAAACAAAGACCAGATATATCATTAACAGATTCAGCAAAAAGAAAAATCAAAGTCTTATAGCTGGCGGTTTGTTGGCAGCACAGAAGGGAAGCAGGCCGTTTCTAGCACAGACGTGTTCCGGTTCATTCAGCATCTTATTCACAGCCTCTGTGATTTCTTCATTGGTGAGATGGATCTCGGAATGTCGCAGTGGGTCATCAACACTGCCAGTATACTCGCACATCAAACCGGAGCGCTGACTAAGGGGCAGTATGCTCCATGATATCCAACAGCGAGCGAGATCAACCCCTGTTAAACCGTTGGCCATAAAGGCTCTGATCTTTGACAGTTGAGGAGCATATTTGCTTCTCTCCTGTGTAGTCAATCTTTGTGGAAAAGGGTGTGTATTGCTGAGCCGCTCTGGACGAAAGCCAGGCAAGGGATTCTCACCAGCAGGGGAGGTGTCTTTGCAGTAGAACCATGTCTGATTCCATTCTTTGGGGTGGCTATGCAGTTTGGCGTGAGGGTATGTGACCTCTTTCCTTTTCTGAATCGCCACGCCACCCAACTCCGTATTGGAGTCGTCAGTAAACTCAGTACGGCGGTTTAGATGGAAAAGGTCTCTAAACAATTCCACTGTGGGCTCCTCTTGAAAGAACGCTTCACAGAGCACTTGGAAGTGACACATATTTGTAACAGAGTTGGGGCCAGTATCTTGTGGATGGAGCTAGAAATCGGCTAAAACATCCCGGTAAAATTTAGAACCGGGCGGCTTAAAGCCCCGGGCTAAGTGATCTACGAAAACAACAACCTCTCCTTCTCGAGGTGTGGGAGGGCATTCTTTGCCAGGAGCTCTCCAATGGATGGTATCTTTGCTGCCTAAAGCGCCAATCAGGACTAAATCGTCCAGTTGAGCCTCTGTGACACGAGAAGGAACCCAATTGCACTCATACACTTGCTTGGCCATGATGGAATCTACAAGGTAGAAGATCCCGGTTCAAAAATGCATTTGATTAAGATATATTGGTATGGGCACTGTTAAACCGGAGACAGAACTATCTGAACCGGAGTTTTATGAAGCAACAAGCATCTGGCGGTTCAATAAGGGGACTAATGGCATATACCGGTTTGGAAAAAATTTCTATAAGGTTAAACCGCCTGATCTAAGCATTGCGGATGGACAAGTACGCAGAAACAGGTTTCACAAGATTTCCTTATAGCATTGGATCTGAGGCAAGTTCAGAAAAGAGATAAATACTTAAGAGGTTCAAAGGAGCAGTACCGAACCAATGAGCAAAACGTTCATACAGATCTATGGTTTTGAGATGCATAAGTGAAGGCGAAGGTCAAACAACTATCATTGCATAGAGTAAAGATTTGCGGATTCATCTAAAGATCTATCGTATGAACAAGAGGCAGACGATGAATACTGAAGAACTGTGAAACCCTAAAAAAGATCTGCAGGGGAAAGGATAGAAGGTTTACCGGAGCTGAGGAAGATGCGGAAGGTTGCCGCGATGCTCTGGTGCGCCCAGGTTGATGCAGCGGCCAAGGTTGAGGCAGAGGTCGACGGTGGCGGCGGAGCTCTGAAGCCGGGCGATGCGAGGAAGACGAAGCAGAAGGGGAAGAAGGGAAAGAGAAAGGAAATGACCCTTCAGTCCTATTTATAAGGCAAAAAGACATGTGTCAGGCGCGACAATCAAGGGGCCACGAAACGGAGCTGTCGCCTCGATTTCCGCAGATATATTAAATAAAGAAGCATAATGGATATCTTCGTTATGACAGGTGACGTCACTCCGGTTTACAGTAATCAGAGAAGATGACATCATGGCGGTTTACCAATTTATGAGAAGACGTTGAGGATGAAGTTTTTGTAAAAGGATTGAAATGAACCCATTCAAATCAATCTGGGGCCTAATGTTGGGAATATTACTGCTGGGCGTAAACCGGCCTATCTGGGCCGGGTCAACTTCATCAGTAGTTCCAGAAGTGATAAAGCCCAAGAAGGCAGATGAGGGCCTAAGGCCCGTAGCCGGTTCAAGACTTGTAGCTGTAAACCGGAATTTGTATATAAACTTGTATTGTAAGTTAGGAATAAGGGGAGACCAACCCGGATACGAATATCGACCGGTGTTGGGACTCTGTGAACCGACGGGTGTCACCCGTGTATATAAGGGGACGACCCGGCGGCGGTTCAAGGACAACAGACAACAACTCGAGACATAGGCGAAGCTTGTTTGCTCCCTAGTCATCGAAACCCCATCAATTCCATCACAACTAGACTTAGGCTTTTACCTTCATTTAAGGGGCCGAACTAGTATAAACTCTCTTGCGTCCCTGTGTCCACTTTAACCCCTTCAAGCTAACCCGTCGCGATGGCTCCACGACTAAGTCCTTTCTCTAGGACATCTGCCGTGACAAAACCACGACAGTTGGCGCCCACCGTGGGGCCATCGCACGATGGTTTCCGGTTCTTGGAGGGCCAGTTTGAAGGAC
>NC_053028.1:386225581-386247366 GCF_003073215.2 Triticum urartu
ACCTATTATGGCATTTCCATAGCCATTCCGAGATATATTGCCATGCAACTTTCCATCATCTAGTTCATCATGACACATCCATCATTGTCATATTGCTTAGCATGATCATGTAGTTAACATAGTATTTGTGGCAAAGCCACCGTTCATAATTTTCATACTTGTCACTCTTGATTCATTGCATATCCCGGTACACCGCCGGAGGCATTCATATAGAGTCATACTTTGTTTTAGTATCGAGTTGTAATCATTGAGTTGTAAATAAATAGAAGTGTGATGATTATCATTTAATAGAGCATTGTCCCAAATAAAAATAATAATAAAAAAAGAGAGAAAGGCCAAAGAAAAAAAAGAAGGCCCAAAAAAAGGGGCAATGCTACTATCCTTTTTCCACACTTGTGCTTCAAAGTAGCACCATGATATAGCGAGTATCATATATTGTGCTTCAAAGTAGCACCATGTTCTTCATATAGTCTCATATGTTGTCACTTTCATATACTAGTGGGAATTTTACATTATAGAACTTGGCTTGTATATTCCAATGATGGGCTTCCTCAAATTGCCCTAGGTATTTGTGAGCAAGCAAGTTGGATGCACACCCACTAGTTTCTTTTGTTGAGCTTTCATACATTTATAGCTCTAGTGCATCCGTTGCATGGCAATCCCTACTCACTCACATTGATATCTATTGATGGGCATCTCCATAGCCCATTGATACGCCTAGTTGATGTGAGACTATCTTCTCCTTTTTGTCTTCTCCACAACCACCATTCTATTCCACCCATAGTGCTATATCCATGGCTCACGCTCATGTATTGCGTGAAGATTGAAAAAGTTTTGAAAATGTTAGAGTATGAAACAATTGCTTGGCTTGTCATCGGGGTTGTGCATGATTTAAATATTTTGTGTGGTGAAGATAGAGCATAGCCAGACTATATGATTTTGTAGGGATAACTTTCTTTGGCCATGTTATTTTGAGAAGACATAATTGCTTTGTTAGTATGCATGAAGTATTATTATTTTTTATGTCAATATAAACTTTTGTCTTGAATCTTTCTAATCCAAATATTCATACCACAATTAAGAAGATTTGCATTGAAATTATGCCAAGTTGCACTCTGCATCAAAACTTCTCTTTATATCATTTACCTACTCGAGGACGAGTAGGAATTAAGCTTGGGGATGCCTGATACGTCTCCAACGTATCTATAATTTTTGATTGCTCCATGCTATATTATCTACTGTTTTGGACTATATTGGGCTTTATTTTCCACTTCTATATTACTTTTGGGACTAACCTATTAACTGGAGGCCCAGTCCAGAATTGCTATTTTTTTTGCCTATTTCAGTGTTTTGGAGAAACAGAATATCAAACGGAGTCCAAACGGAATAAAATCTTCGGGAACATGATTTTCTACCGAACGTGATCCAGGAGACTTGGACCCTGCTCCAAGGAACAAAAGAGGCAGTCACGAGGGTGGGGGCGCGCCCCCTGCCTCGTGGGCCCCTCGATGCTCCTCCGGCATACTTATTCCTCCTATATATACACACGTACCCCCAAACGATCAGAACAGGAGCCAAAAACCTAATTCCACCTTCGCAACTTTCTGTATCCATGAGATCCCATCTCGGGGCCTATTCCGGAGCTCCGCCGGAAGAGGGCCGTCATCACGGAGGGTTTCTACATCATCATAGCCTCTCCGATGAAGTGTGAATAGTTTACTTCAGACCTTAGGGTACATAGTTAGTAGCTAGATGGCTTCTTCTCTCTCTTTGAATCTCAATACAAAGTTCTCCCCCTCTCTCGTGGAGATCTATTCGATGTAATCTTCTTTTTGCGGTGTGTTTGTTGAGATCGATGAATTGTGGGTTTATGATCAAGTCTATCTATGAATAATATTTGAATCTTCTCTGAATTCTTTTATGTATGATTGGTTATCTTTGCAAGTCTCTTCAAATTATCCGTTTGGTTTGGCCAACTAGATTGGTAGTTCTTGCCATGGGAGAAGTGCTTAGCTTTGGGTTCGATCTTGCGGTGTCCTTTCCCAGTGACAGAAGGGGCAGCAAGGCACGTATTGCATCGTTGCCATCGAGGATAACAAGATGGGGTTTATTTCATATTGCATGAATTTATCTCTCTACATCATGTCATCTTGCTTAAGGCGTTACTCTTTTTTTAACTTAATACTCTAGATGCATGCTGGATAGCGGTCGATGAGTGGAGTAATAGTAGTAGATGCAGAATCGTTTCGGTCTACTTGTCACGGACGTGATGCCTATATACATGATCATGCCTAGATATTCTCATAATTATGCTCAATTCTGTCAATTGCTCAACAGTAATTTGTTCACACACCGTAGAATACTTATGCTCTTGAGAGAAGCCATTAGTGAAACCTATGGCCCCCGGGTCTATTCTCATCATATCAATCTCCATCACTTTAATATTGTTTTGCTATTTACTTTGCCTTTACTTTTTACTTTGCATCTTTATATCAAAAATACCAAAAATATTCTATCTATCAGATCTCACTCTCGTATGTGACCGTGAAGGGCTTGACAACCCCTAATCGCGTTGGTTGCGAGTAGCTATCGTTTTGTGTAGGTACGAGGGACTTGAGCGTGGCCTCCTACTGGATTGATACCTTGGTTCTCAAAAACTGAGGGAAATACTTACGCTACTCTACTGCATCATCCCTTCCTCTTCGGGGAAAACCAACTGCAGTGCTCAAGAGGTAGCATTTAACAACATTTAATATTGTTGGGTACATAAACGGGAGAGAACTAAATAAATGAATGTGGTGTTTCGTCAATATGCAACTCGTTGCATATTGAGCTGTGCTATGTCTTGAGCTTGCGTTGGTTTTCCCCGAAGAGGAAGGGATGATGCTGAAGGAAATATGCCCTAGAGGCAATAATAAATTTATTATTTATTTCCTTATTTCATGATAAATGTTTATTATTCATGCTAGAATTGTATTAACCGGAAACATAATACATGTGTGAATACATAGACAAATAGAGTGTCACTAGTATGCCTCTACTTGACTAGCTCGTTAATCAAAGATGGTTATGTTTCCTAACCATAGACAAAGAGTTGTTATTTGATTAACGGGATCACATCATTAGAAGAATGATGTGATTGACTTGACCCATTCCGTTAGCTTAGCACTCGATCGTTTAGTATGTTGCTATTGCTTTCTTCATGACTTATACATGTTCCTATGACTATGAGATTATGCAACTCCCGTTTATCGGAGGAACACTTTGTGTGCTACCAAACGTCACAACGTAATTGGGTGATTATAAAGGAGCTCTACAGGTGTCTCCAAAGGTACATGTTGGGTTGGCGTATTTCGAGATTAGGATTTGTCACTCCGATTGTCGGAGAGGTATCTCTGGGCCCTCTCAGTAATGCACATCACATAAGCCTTGCAAGCATTGCAACTAATGAGTTAGTTGCGAGATGATGTATTACGGAACGAGTAAAGAGACTTTCCGGTAACGAGATTGAACTAGGTATTGAGATACCGACGATCGAATCTCGGGCAAGTAACATACCGATGACAAAGGGAACAACGTATGTTGTTATGCGGTCTGACCGATAAAGATCTTCGTAGAATATGTAGGAGCCAATATGAGCATCCAGGTTCTGCTATTGGTTATTGACCGGAGACGTGTCTCGGTCATGTCTACATTATTCTCGAACCCGTAGGGTCCGCACGCTTAAGGTTTCGATGACAGTTATATTATGAGTTTTGATGTACCAAAGGAGTTCGGAATCCCGGATGAGATCGGGGACATGACGAGGAGTCTCGAAATGGTCGAGACGTAAAAATCGATATATTGGATGACTATATTCGGACATCGGAAAGGTTCCGAGTGGTTCGGGTATTTTTCGGAGTACCGGGGAGTTACGGGAATACGGGAGAAGAAGTATATGGGCCTTATTGGGATTTAGGGGAGAGGGAGAGGCAGGCCGCGCGCCCCCCAAGGCCTAGTCCGAATTGGACTAGGGGGAGGGGCTGTGCCCCCTCCTTCCTTCTCTTCCCTCTTCCCCTTCCTTGTCTCCTACTCCTACTACATGGAAGGACTCCTAGTTGGACTAGGAAAGGGGGAATCCTACTCCCGGTGGGAGTAGGACTCCCCTAGGGCGCGCCATAGAGAGGACCGGCCCTCCCCTCCTCCACTCCTTTATATACGGGGGCAGGGAGCACCCCATAGACACACAAGTTGATCCACGTGATCGTTTTCTTAGCCGTGTGCGGTGCCCCCTTCCACCATAATCCTCGATAATATTGTAGTGGTGCTTAGGCGAAGCCCTGCGACAGTTGAACATCAAGATCGTCACCACGCCGTCGTGCTGACGGAACTCTTCCCCGACACTTTGCTGGATCGGAGTCCGGGGATCGTCATCGAGCTGAACGTGTGCTAGAACTCGGAGGTGCCGTACGTTCGGTGCTTGGATCGGTCGGATCGGGAAGGCATACGACTACTTCCTCTACGCTGTGTCAACACTTCCGTTGCCGGTCTACGAGGGTACGTAGACAACACACTCCCCTCTCGTTGCTATGCATCACCATGATCTTGTGTGTGCATAGGAAATTTTTTGAAATTACTACGTTCCCCAACAGTGGTATCAGAGCCTAGGTTTTATGTGTTGATGTTATATGCACGAGTAGAACACAAGTGAGTTGTGGGCGATATAAGTCATACTGCTTACCAGCAATGTCATACTTTGGTTCGGCGGTATTGTTGGATGAAGCGGCCCGGACCGACATTACGCGTACGCTTACGCGAGACTGGTTCTACCGACGTGCTTTGCACACAGGTGGCTGGCGGGTGTCAGTTTCTCCAACTTTAGTTGAACCGAGTGTGGCTACGCCCGGTCCTTGCGAAGGTTAAAACAGCACCAACTTGACAAACTATCGTTGTGGTTTTGATGCGTAGGTAAGAACGGTTCTTGCTAAGCCCGTAGCAGCCACGTAAAACTTGCAACAACAAAGTAGAGGACGTCTAACTTGTTTTTGCAGGGCATGTTGTGATGTGATATGGTCAAGACGTGATGAGATATAAGTTGTTGTATGAGATGATCATGTTTTGTTGAAGTTATCGGCAACTGGCAAAATCCTTATGGTTGTCTCTCTATTGCATAAGATGCAAGCGCCCAATAATTGCTTTACTTTATCGCTATGCGATAGCAATAGTTGCAAGAGCAATTGTTGGCGAGACGACCACGTGACGACACATTGATATAGATCAAGATGATGGAGATCATGGTGTCATGCCGGTGACGATAGAGATCATGACAGTACTTTGGAGATGGAAATCAAAGGCGCAAGATGATGATGGCCATATCATGTCACATATTTTGATTGCATATGATGTTTATCTTTTATACATCTTATTTTGCTTAGTTTGACGGTAGCATTTTAAGATGATCTCTCACTAATTATCAAGAAGTGTTCTCCCTGAGTATGCACCGTTGCGAAAGTTCTTCGTGCTGAGACACCACGTGATGATCGGGTGTGATAGGCTCTACGTTCAAATACAACGGGTGCAAAACAGTTGCACACGCGGAATACTAAGGTTATACTTGACGAGCCAAGCATATACAGATATGGCCTCGGAACACGGAGACCGAAAGGTCGAGCGTGAATCATATAGTAGATATGATCAACATAGTGATGTTCACCAATGAAACTGCTCCATCTCACGTGATGATCGGACATGGTTTAGTTGATTTGGATCACGTGATCACTTAGAGGATTAGAGGGATGTCTATCTAAGTGGGAGTTCTTAAGTAATATGATTAATTAAACTTAAATTTATCATGAACTTAGTCCTGGTAGTATTTTGCAAATTATGTTGTAGATCAATAGTTCGCGTTGTTGCTTCCCTGTGTTTATTTTGATATGTTCCTAGAGAAAATTGTGTTGAAAGATGTTAGTAGCAATGATGCGGATTGGATCCGTGATCTGAGGTTTATCCTCATTGCTGCACAGTAGAATTATGTTCTTGATGCACCGCTAGGTGACAGACCTATTGCAGGAGCAGATGCAGACGTTATGAACGTTTGGCTAGCTCAATATGATGACTACTTGATAGTTTAGTGCACCGTGCTTAATGGCTTAGAATCGGGACTTCAAAGACGTTTTGAACATCATGGACCATATGAGATGTTCCAGGAGTTGAAGTTAATATTTCAAGTAAATACCCGAGTTGAGAGATATGAAGTCTCCAACAAGGTCTATAGCTAAAAGATGGAGGAGAATCGCTCAACTAGTGAGCATGTGCTCAGATTGTCTGGGTACTACAATCGCTTGAATCAAGTGGGAGTTAATCTTCCAGATAAGATAGTGATTGACAGAATTCTCTAGTCACCATCACCAAGTTAGTAGAACTTCGTGATGAACTATAATATGCAAGGGATAACGGAAACAACTCCCAAGATCTTCGTGATGCTGAAATCAACGAAGGTAGAAATCAAGAAAAACATCAAGTGTTGATGGTTGACAAGACCACTAGTTTCAAGAAAAGGGCAAAGGGAAGAAGGGGAACTTCAAGAAGAACGGCAAGCAAGTTGCTGCTCAAGTGAAGAAGCCCAAGTCTGATCCTAAGCCTGAGACTAAGTGCTTCTACTACAAAGGGACTGGTCACTAGAAGTGGAACTGCCCCAAGTATTTGGCGGATAAGAAGGATGGCAAGGTAAACAAAGGTATATTGGATATACGTGTAATTGATGTATACTTTACTAGTGTTTATAGCAACCCCTCGGCATTTGATACTGGTTCAGTTGCTAAGAGTAGTAACTCAAAACGGGAGTTGTAGAATAAACAGAAACTAGTAAAGGGTGAGGTGACGATGTGTGTTGGAAGTAGTTCCATGATTGATATGATCATCATCGCACACTCCCTATACTTTCGGGATTAGTGTTGAAAACTAAATAAGTGTTATTTGGTGTTTGCGTTGAGCATGAATATGATTTGATCATGTTCATTGCAATACGTTTATTCATTAAAGTCAGAGAATAATTGTTGTTCTGTTTACATGAATAAAACCTTCGGTGGTCATACACCCAATGAAAATAGTTCGTTGGATCTCGATCGTAGTGTTACACATATTCATAATATTGAAGCCAAAAGATGCAAAGTTAATAATGATAGTGCAACTTATTTGTGGCACTGCCGTTTAGGTCATATCGGTGTAAAGTGCATGAAGAAACTCCATACTGATGGACTTTTGGAACCACTTGATTATGAATCACTTGGTACTTGCGAACCATGCCTCATGGGCAAGATGACTAAGACACCGTTCTCCGGAACAATGGAGCGAGCAACAAACTTGTTGGAAATAATACATACTGATGTATGTGCAGTCCAATGAGTGTTGAGGCTCGCGGCGGGTATCGTTATTTTCTGACCTTCATAGATGATTTGAGCAGATATGGGTATATCTACTTGACAAAACATAAGTCTGAAACATTTGAAAAGTTCAAATAATTTCAGGGTGAAGTGGAAAATCATCGTGACAAGAAAATAAGGTTTCTATGATCTGATCGCGGAGACAAATATTTGAGTTATGAGTTTGGTCTTCAATTAAAACATTGTGGAATAGTTTCACAAACTCATGCCACCTGGAACACCACAGCATAATGGTGTGTCCGATCGGCATAACCGTACTTTATTGGATATAGTGCAATCTATGATGTCTCTTACCATTCTACCACTATCGTTTTGGGGTTATGTATTAGAGATAGTTGCATTCACGTTAAAAAGGGCACCATATAAATCCGTTGAGACGACACAATCTGAATTATGGTTTGGCAAGAAACCAAAGTTGTCGTTTCTTAAAAGTTTTGGGTTGTGATGCTTATGTGAAAAAGTTTCATCCTGATAAGCTCAAACCCAAATCGGAGAAATATGTCTTCATAGGATACCCAAAGGAGACTGTTGGGTACAACTTCTATCACAGATCCGAAGGCAAGACATTCGTTGCTAAGAATGGATCCTTTCTAGAGAAGGAGTTTCTCTCGAAAGAAGTGAGTGGGAGGAAAGTAGAAAACTTGATAAGGTAATTGTACCTTCTCCCTTATTGGAAAGTAGTTCATCACAGAAATCTGTTCTTGTGACTACTACACCAATTAGTGAGGAAGCTAATGATGATGATCATGTAACTTCAGATCAGTTACTACGAATCTGTAGGTAAACCAGAGTGAGATTCCGCACCAGAGTGGTATGGTAATCCTGTTCTGGAAGTCATGTTACTAGACCATGACGAACTTGCGAACTATGAGGAAGCGATGGATGAGCCAGATTCCGCGAAATGGTTTGAGGCCATGAAAATCTGAGATATGATCCATGTATGAGAACAAAGTATGGACTTTGATGGATTTGCCCGATGATCGGCAAGCCATAGAAAATAAATGGATCTTCAAGAGGAAGACGGACGCTGATAGTAGTGTTACTATCTACAAAGCTAGACTTGTCGAAAAAGGTTTTTGACAAGTTCAAGGTGTTGACTACGATGAATTTTCTCACTCGTAGCGATGCTTAAGTCCTGTCCAAATCATGTTAGCAATTGCCGCATTTTTATGAAATCTGGCAAATGGATAAACAAAACTATATTCCTTAATGGATTTAAAGAAGAGTTGTATATGATGCAACCAGAAGGTTTTGTCAATCCTAAAGGTGCTAACAAAATATGCAAGCCCCGGCGATCCATCTATGGACTGGTGCAAGCATCTTGGAGTTGGAATATACGCTTTGATAAGTTGATCAAAGCATATAGTTTTATACAGACTTGCGGTGAAGCCTGTATTTACAAGAAAGTGAGTGCGAGCACTACAGCATTTCTGATAAGTATATGTGTATGACATATTGTTGATCGGAAATAATGTAGAATTATTCTGCAAAGCATAAAGGAGTGTTTGAAAGGATTTTTTCAAAAAAAACCTCGGTGAAGCTGCTTACATATTGAGCATCAAGATCTATAGAGATAGATCAAGACGCTTGATAAGTTTTTTTCAATTAGTACATACCTTGACAAGATTTTGAAGTAGTTGAAAATGGAACAGTCAAAGAAAGAATTCTTGCCTGTGTTACAAGGTGTGAAATTCAGTAAGACTCAAAGCGCGACCACAGCATAAAATAAAATGATAATGAAAGTCATTCCCTATGCCTTGGCCATAGGTTCTATAAAGTATGCCATGTTGTGTACCAGACCTATTGTATACCCTACACTAATTTTGGTAAGGGAGTACAATAGTGATCTAGGAGTAGATCACTGGACAGCGGTCAAAATTATCCTTAGTGGAATAAGGATATGTTTCTCGATTATGGAGGTGACAAAAGGTTCGTCGTAAAAGGGTTACGTCGATACAAGTTTTGGCACTGATCCAGATGACTCTTAGTCTTCATCTGGATACATATTGAAAGTGGGAGCAATTAGCTAAAGTAGCTCCGTGCAGAGCATTGTAGACATAGAAAATTGCAAAATACTTACGGATATGAACATGGCAGAACCATTGACTAAACTTCTCTCACAGGCAAAACATGATCACACCTTAGTACTCTTTGTGTGTTAATCACATAGCAATGTGAACTAGATTACTGACTCTAGTAAACCCTTTGGGTGTTGGTCACATATCGATGTGAACTATGGGTGCTAACCACATAAAGATGTGAACTATTGATGTTAGATCACATGGCGATGTAAACTAGATTATTGACTCTAGTGCAAGTGGGAGACTGAAGGAAATATGCCCTAGAGGCAATAATAAAGTTATTATTTATTTCCTTATTTCATGATAAATGTTTATTATTCATGGTAGAATTGTATTAATCGGAAACATAATACATCTGTGAATACATAGACAAACAGAGTGTCACTACTATACCTCTACTTGACTAGCTCGTTAATCAAAGATGGTTATGTTTCCTAACCATAGACAAAGAGTTGTTATTTGATTAACGGGATCACATCATTAGAAGAATGATGTGATTGACTTGACCCATTCCGTTAGCTTAGCACTCGATCGTTTAGTATGTTGCTATTGCTTTCTTCATGACTTATACATGTTCCTATGACTATGAGATTATGCAACTCCTGTTTACCGAAGGAACACTTTGTGTGCTACCAAATGTCACAACATAACTGGGTGATTATAAAGGAGCTCTACAGGTGTCTCCAAAGGTACATGTTGGGTTGGCGTATTTCGAGATTAGGATTTGTCACTCCGATTGTCAGAGAGGTATCTCTGGGCCCTCTCAGTAATGCACATCACATAAGCCTTGCAAGCATTGCAACTAATGAGTTAGTTGCGGGATGATGTATTACGGAACGAGTAAAGAGACTTGCCGGTAACGAGATTGAACTAGGTATTGAGATACCGACGATCGAATCTCGGGCAAGTAACATACCGATGACATAGGGAACAACGTATGTTGTTATGCGGTCTGACCGATAAAGATCTTCGTAGAATATGTAGGAGCCAATATGAGCATCCAGGTTCCGCTATTGGTTATTGACCGGAGACGTGTCTCGGTCATGTCTACATTGTTCTCGAACCCGTAGGGTCCGCACGCTTAAGGTTTCGATGACAGTTATATTATGAGTTCATGAGTTTTGATGTACCGAAGGAGTTCGGAATCCCGGATGAGATCGGGGACATGACGAGGAGTCTCGAAATGGTCGAGACGTAAAAATCGATATATTGGACGACTATATTCGGACATCGGAAAGGTTCCGAGTGGTTTGGGTATTTTTCGGAGTACCGGGGAGTTACGGGAATACGGGAGAAGAAGTATATGGGCCTTATTGGGCTTTAGGGCAGAGGGAGAGGCAGGCCGCGCGCCCCCCAAGGCCTAGTCCGAATTGGACTAGGGGGAGGGGCTGCGCCCCCTCCTTCCTTCTCTTCCCTATTCCCCTTCCTTGTCTCCTACTCCTACTACATGGAAGGACTCCTAGTTGGACTAGGAAAGGGGGAATCCTACTCCCGGTGCGAGTAGGACTCCCCTAGGGCACGCCATAGAGAGGGCCGGCCCTCCCCTCCTCCACTCCTTTATATACGGGGGCAGGGGGCACCCCATAGACACACAAGTTGATCCATGTGATCGTTTTCTTAGCCGTGTGCGGTGCCCCCTTCCACCATAATCCTCGATAATATTGTAGTGGTGCTTAGGCGAAGCCCTGCGACAGTTGAACATCAAGATCGTCACCACGCCGTCGTGCTGACGGAACTCTTCCCCGAAACTTTGCTAGATCGGAGTCTGGGGATCGTCATCGAGCTGAACGTGTGCTAGAACTCGAAGGTGCCGTACGTTCGGTGCTTGGATCGGTCGGATCGGGAAGACATACGACTACTTCCTCTATGTTGTGTCAACACTTCCGTTGCCGGTCTACGAACGAGGGTACGTAGACAACACACTCCCCTCTCGTTGCTATGCATCACCATGATCTTGTGTGTCCGTAGGAATTTTGTTGAAATTACTACGTTCCCCAACAGGATGCAGCAGAGTAGCGTAAGTATTTCCCTCAGTTTTTGAGAACCAAGGTATCAATCCAGTAGGAGGCCATGCTCAAGTCCCTTGTACCTACACAAAACGATAGCTACTCGCAACCAACGCGATTAGGGGTTGTCAAGCCCTTCACGGTCACTTACGAGAGTGAGATCTGCTAGATAGAATATTTTTGGTATTTTTGATATAAAGATGCAAAGTAAAAAGTAAAGGCAAAGTAAATAGCAAAACAATATTAAAGTGATGGTGATTGATATGATGAGAAGCGACCCGGGGGCCATAGGTTTCACTAATGGCTTCTCTCAAGAGCATAAGTATTCTACGGTGGCTGAACAAATTACTGTTGAGCAATTGACAGAATTGAGCATAATTATGAGAATATCTAGGCATGATCATGTATATAGGCATCACGTCCGTGACAAGTAGACCGAAACGATTCTGCATCTACTACTATTACTCCACTCATCGACCGCTATCCAGCATGCATCTAGAGTATTAAGTTAAAAACAGAGTAACGCCTTAAGCAAGATGACATGATGTAGAGAGATAAATTCATGCAATATGAAATAAACCCCATCTTGTTATCCTCGATGGCAACGATGCAATACGTGCCTAGCTGCCCCTTCTATCACTGGGAAAGGACACAGCAAGATCGAACCTAAAGCTAAGCACTTCTCCCATGGCAAGAACTACCAATCTAGTTGGCCAAACCAAACGGATAATTTGAAGAGACTTGCAAAGATAACCAATCATACATAAAAGAATTTAGAGAAGATTCAAATATTATTCATAGATAGACTTGATCATAAACCCACAATTCATCGATCTCAACAAACACACCGCAAAAAGAAGATTACATCGAATAGATCTCCACGAGAGAGGGGGAGAACTTTGTATTGAGATTCAAAGAGAGAGAAGAAGCCATCTAGCTAGTAACTATGGACCCTAAGGTCTGAAGTAAACTACTCACACTTCATCGGAAAAAAAAATGATGATGTAGAAGCCCTCTGTGATGACGGCTCTCTTCCGGCGGAGCTCCGGAACAGGCCCCGAGATGGGATCTCGTGGATACAGAAAGTTGCGGCGGTGGAATTAGGTTTTTGGCTCCTGTTCTGATTGTTTGGGGGTATGTGTGTATATATAGGAGGAAGAAGTACGCTGGAAGAGCAACGAGGGGCCCACGAGGCAGGGGGCGCGCCCCCCACCCCCGTGACCGCCTCTTTTGTTCCTTGGAGCAGGGTCCAAGTCTCCTGGATCACATTCGGTGAGAAAATCATGTTCCCGAAGATTTTATTCCGTTTGGACTTCGTTTGATATTCTGTTTCTCCGAAACACTGAAATAGGCAAAAAACAGCAATTCTGGACTAGGCCTCCAGTTAATAGGTTAGTCCCAAAAGTAATATAAAAGTGGAAAATAAAGCCCAATATAGTCCAAAACAGTAGATAATATAGCATGGAGCAATCAAAAATTATAGATACGTTGGAGACATATCAGGCATCCCCAAGCTTAATTCCTGCTCGTCCTCGAGTAGGTAAATGATAAAAAGAGAATTCTTGATGCGGAGTGCTACTAGGCATAATTTCAATGCAAATCTTCTTAATTGTGGTAGGAATATTCAGATTAGAAAGATTCAAGACAAAAGTTTATATTGACATAAAAAATAATAATACTTCAAGCATACTAACAAAGCAATTATGTCTTCTCAAAATAACATGGCCAAAGAAAGTTATCCCTACAAAATCATATAGTCTGGCTATGCTCTATCTTCACCACACAAAATATTTAAATCATGCACAACCTCGATGACAAGACAAGCAATTGTTTCATACTGTAACTTTTTCAAAACTTTTTCAATCTTCACGCAATACATGAGCGTGAGCCATTGATATAGCACTATGGGTGGAATAGAATGGAGTTTGTGGAGAAGACAAAAAGGAGAAGATAGTCTCACATCAACTAGGCGTATCAACGGGCTATGGAGATGCCCATCAATAGATATCAATGTGAGTGAGTAGGGATTGCCATGCAACGGATGCACTAGAGATATAAATGTATGAAAGCTCAACAAAAGAAACTAGTGGGTGTGCATCCAACTTGCTTGCTCACAAAGACCTAGGGCAATTTGAGGAAGCCCATCATTGGAATATACAAGCCAAGTTCTATAATGTAAAATTCCCACTATTATATGAAAGTGACAACATATGAGACTCTCTATATGAAGAACATGGTGCTACTTTGAAGCACAATATATGAGACTCGCTATATCATGGTGCTACTTTGAAGCACAAGTGTGGAAAAAGGATAGTAGAATTGCCCCTTTTTTGGGGCCTTCTTTTTTTTCTTTGGCCTTTCTCTCTTTTTTATTATTTTTTTATTTGGGACAATGCTCTATTAAATGATAATCATCACACTTCTATTTATTTACAACTCAATGATTACAACTCGATACTAAAACAAGGTATGACTCTATATGAATGCCTCCGGCGGTGTACCGGGATATGCAATGAATCAAGAGTGACAAGTATGAAAATTATGAATGGTGGCTTTGCCACAAATACTATGTTAACTACATGATCATGCTAAGCAATATGACAATGATGGATGTGTCATGATGAACTAGATGATGGAAAGTTGCATGGCAATATATCTCGGAATGGCTATGGAAATGCCATAATAGGTAGGTATGGTGGCTGTTTTGAGGAAGGTATATGGTGGGTGTATGATACCGGCGAAAGGTGCGCGGTATTAGAGAGGCTAGCAAGGGTGGAAGGGTGAGAGTGCGTATGATCCATGGACTCAACATTAGTCATAAAGAACTCATATACTTATTGCAAAAATCTAGAAGTTATCAAAGCAAAGTACTACATGCATGCTCCTTGGGGGATAGATTGGTAGGAAAAGACCATCGCTCATCCCCGACCGCCACTCATAAGGACGACAATCAATAAATAAATCATGCTCCGACTTCATCACATAACGGTTCACCATACGTGCATGCTACGGGAATCACAAACTTCAACACAAGTATTCTTTAAATTCACAACTACTCCACTAGCATGACTTTAATAGTATCACCTCCATATCTCAAAACAATTATCATGCTTCAATCTTTTCTTAGTATTCAACACACTCAAAAGAAAGTTTCACAAATCTTGAATACCAAGCATATTATTATTAAGCAAACTACCATGCTATTAAGAGACTCTCAAAATAATTTAAGTGAAGCATGAGAGATCAATAGTTTCTTTTAAAAAAAAATCCACCACCATGCTCTAAAAAATCTAAGTGAAGCACATAGAGCAAAATTACTTAGCTCAAAAGATATAAGTGAAGCATATAGAGCAAAATTATAACGCTCAAAAGATATAAGTGAAGCACATAGAGTATTCTATCAAATTTTAGTTCATGTATGGCTCTCTCAAAAGGTGTGTACAGAAAGGATGATTGTGGAATACTAACAAACAAAGACACAAATAATACAAGACGCTCCAAGCAAAACACATATCATGTTGGTGAATAAAAATATAGCTCCAAGTAAAGTTACCGATGGAAGTGGACGAAAGAGCGGATGCCTTCCGGGGCATCCCCAAGCTTTGACTTTTTGGTGTCCTTGGATTATCTTGGGGGTGCCATGGGCATCCCCAAGCTTAGGCTCTTGCCACTCCTTGTTCCATAATCCATCAAATTCTTACCCAAAACTTGAAAACTTCACAACACAAAACTCAAAATAGAAGACTCGTGAGCTCCGTTAGCAAAAGAAAACAAAAGACCACTTCAAGGTACTGTAATTAACTCATTATTTATTTATATTGGTGTTAAACCTACTGTATTCCAACTTCTCTATGGATTATAAACTATTTTACTAGCCATAGATTCATCAAAATAAGCAAACAACACACGAAAAACAGAATTTGTCAAAACAGAACAGTCTGTAGTAATCTGTATCTAGAGCAAGATCTGGAACCCCAAAAATTCTAAAATAAACTGCTGGACGTGAGGAATTTATATATTAATCATCTTCAAAAAGAATTAACTAAATAGCACTCTTCAAATAAAAATGGCAGCAGTTCTCGTGAGCGCTAAAGTTTCTGTTTTTTACAGCAAGTTCAACAAGACTTTCCCCAAGTCTTCCCAACCGTTCTACTTGGCACAAACACTAATTAAACACAAAAAACACAACCAAAAACAGAGGCTAGATAATTTATTTATTTATTACTAAACAGGAGCAAAAAGTAAGGAATAAAAATAAAATTGGGTTGCCTCCCAACAAGCGCTATCGTTTAACGCCCCTAGCTAGGCATAACAAGCGAGGATAGATCTAGGTATTGCCATCTTTGGTATTAGATAAGGAAAGAGAATTTTGATAAAGCACATGGCCATTAATGGTAGAATAAAGATTAAGTATGTTACGGAAGTTTGTATCTAAGCTAGCCTTTATCTCTTTAATAGATTCGTTTTGGTCAGAAAGCAAGAGAGATGTAATTTCAGTTTTCTCATTAATGGGGTGCCCAAATATAGTTTTCATCCTCTCATAAGTATCTATGGGGTCCCCTTCAAGAAATCCCCCCTCGGAAATAGAATCTAAAACTTGTTTGAACGAAGCGGGTAGCCAAACTAAGTAAATCTCTCGCATTACATAGCTAGCCCGGATCCTTAACAGCCTATCCCAAGCATCTTTCAAGGATTCATCAAGTAAATAGCGAAAAATTCCAGAATCATCTTCATCAAAATTACTAAGGTTCTCATTGATAACTCTGGCAAATTGATCTATAGCATTCCGATTCATGAGTTAGATAAGATAGCAGGATTGTCTAAAGCACTAGAACTTGGGAGAGAACTCCCAACTCCTTTTTGTTCTGACATGACGAGGGAAAAGAGGCAAACAAAGAAAGAGAGGGAGGATAGAGGGAGAGAGGGCGAATAAAACGGCAAGGATGAATTGGGGGGAGAGGAAAATGAGAGGCAAATGGCAAATAATGTAATGCGAGAGATAAGGATTGTGATGGGTACTTGGTATATTGACTTTTTGCGTAGACTCCCCGGCAACGGCGCCAGAAATCCTTCTTGCTACGTCTTGAGCTTGAGTTGGTTTTCCCCGAAGAGGAAGGGATGATGCAGTAGAGTAGCGTAAGTATTTCCCTCAGTTTTTGAGAACCAAGGTATCAATCCAGTAGGAGGCCACGCTCAAGTCCCTCGTACCTGCACAAAACGATAGCTACTCGCAACCAACGCAATTAAGGGTTGTCAAGCCCTTCACGGTCACTTACGAGAGTGAGATCTGATAGATAGAATATTTTTGGTATTTTTGATATAAAGATGCAAAGTAAAAAAGTAAAGGCAAAGTAAATAGCAAAACAATATTAAAGTGATGGAGATTGATATGATGAGAATAGACCCGAGGGCCATAGGTTTCACTAGTGGCTTCTCTCAAGAGCATAAGTATTCTACGGTGGGTGAAAAAATTACTGTTGAGCAATTGACAGAATTGAGCATAATTATGAGAATATCTAGGCATGATCATGTATATAGGCATCACGTCCGTGACAAGTAGACCAAAACGATTCTGCATCTACTACTATTACTCCACTCATCGACCGCTATCCAGCATGCATCTAGAGTATTAAGTTAAAAACAGAGTAATGCCTTAAGCAAGATGACATGATGTAGAGAGATAAATTCATGCAATATGAAATAAACCCCATCTTGTTATCCTTGATGGCAACGATGCAATACGTGCCTTGCTGCCCCTTCTGTCACTGGGTAAGGACACCGCAAGATCGAACCCAAAGCTAAGCACTTCTCCCATGGCAAGAACTACCAATCTAGTTGGCCAAACCAAACGGATAATTTGAAGAGACTTGCAAATATAACCAATCATACATAAAAGAATTCAGAGAAGATTCAAATATTATTCATAGATAGACTTGATCATAAACCCACAATTCATCGATCTCAACAAACACACCGCAAAAAGAAGATTACATCGAATAGATCTCCACGAGAGAGGGGGAGAACTTTGTATTGAGATTCAAAGAGAGAGAAGAAGCCATCTAGCTACTAACTATGTACCCTAAGGTCTGAAGTAAACTATTCACACTTCATCGGAGAGGCTATGATGATGTAGAAACCCTCCGTGATGACGGCCCTCTTCCGGCGGAGCTCCGGAATAGGCCCCGAGATGGGATCTCATGGATACAGAAAGTTGCGGCGGTGGAATTAGGTTTTTGGCTCCTGTTCTGATCGTTTGGGGGTACGTGTGTATATATAGGAGGAATAAGTATGCCGGAGGAGCATCGAGGGGCCCACGAGGCAGGGGGCGCGCCCCCACCCTCGTGACTGCCTCTTTTGTTCCTTGGAGCAGGGTCCAAGTCTCCTGGATCACGTTCGGTAGAAAATCATGTTCCCGAAGATTTTATTCCGTTTGGACTCCGTTTGATATTCTGTTTCTCCAAAACACTGAAATAGGCAAAAAAAATAGCAATTCTGGACTGGGCCTCCAGTTAATAGGTTAGTCCCAAAAGTAATATAGAAGTGGAAAATAAAGCCCAATATAGTCCAAAACAGTAGATAATATAGCATGGAGCAATCAAAAATTATAGATACGTTGGAGACGTATCAGGCATCCCCAAGCTTAATTCCTACTCGTCCTCGAGTAGGTAAATGATATAAAGAGAAGTTTTGATGCAGAGTGCAACTTGGCATAATTTCAATGCAAATCTTCTTAATTGTGGTATGAATATTTGGATTAGAAAGATTCAAGACAAAAGTTTATATTGACATAAAAAATAATAATACTTCATGCATACTAACAAAGCAATTATGTCTTCTCAAAATAACATGGCCAAAGAAAGTTATCCCTACAAAATCATATAGTCTGGCTATGCTCTATCTTCACCACACAAAATATTTAAATCATGCACAACCCCGATGACAAGCCAAGCAATTGTTTCATACTCTAACATTTTCAAAACTTTTTCAATCTTCACGCAATACATGAGCGTGAGCCATGGATATAGCACTATGGGTGGAATAGAATGGTGGTTGTGGAGAAGACAAAAAGGAGAAGATAGTCTCACATCAACTAGGCGTATCAATGGGCTATGGAGATGCCCATCAATAGATATCAATGTGAGTGAGTAGGGATTGCCATGCAACGGATGCACTAGAGCTATAAATGTATGAAAGCTCAACAAAAGAAACTAGTGGGTGTGCATCCAACTTGCTTGCTCACAAATACCTAGGGCAATTTGAGGAAGCCCATCATTGGAATATACAAGCCAAGTTCTATAATGTAAAATTCCCACTAGTATATGAAAGTGACAACATATGAGACTATATGAAGAACATGGTGCTACTTTGAAGCACAATATATGATACTCGCTATATCATGGTGCTACTTTGAAGCACAAGTGTGGAAAAAGGATAGTAGCATTGCCCCTTTTTTTGGGCCTTCTTTTTTTTCTTTGGCCTTTCTCTCTTTTTTTATTATTATTTTTATTTGGGACAATGCTCTATTAAATGATAATCATCACACTTCTATTTATTTACAACTCAATGATTACAACTCGATACTAAAACAAAGTATGACTCTATATGAATGCCTCCGGCGGTGTACCGGGATATGCAATGAATCAAGAGTGACAAGTATGAAAATTATGAACGGTGGCTTTGCCACAAATACTATGTTAACTACATGATCATGCTAAGCAATATGACAATGATGGATGTGTCATGATGAACTAGATGATGGAAAGTTGCATGGCAATATATCTCGGAATGGCTATGGAAATGCCATAATAGGTAGGTATGGTGGCTGTTTTGAGGAAGGTATATGGTGGGTGTATGATACCGGCGAAAGGTGCGCGCTATTAGAGAGGCTAGCAAGGGTGGAAGGGTGAGAGTGTGTATGATCCATGGACTCAACATTAGTCATAAAGAACTCATATACTTATTGCAAAAATCTAGAAGTTATCAAAGAAAAGTACTACATGCATGCTCCTAGGGGATAGATTGGTAGGAAAAGACCATCGCTCGTCCCCGACCGCCACTCATAAGGAAGACAATCAATAAATAAATCATGCTCCAACTTCATCACATAACGGTTCACCATACGTGCATGCTACGGGAATCACAAACTTCAACACAAGTATTCTTTAAATTCATAACTACTCCACTAGCATGACTTTAATATTATCACCTCCATATCTCAAAACAATTATCATGCGTCAATCTTTTCTTAGTATTCAACACACTCAAAAGAAAGTTTCACAAATCTTGAATACCAAGCATACTATTATTAAGCAAATTACCATGCTATTAAGAGACTCTCAAAATAATTTAAGTGAAGCATGAGAGATCAATAGTTTCTTTTAAAACAAATCCACCACCATGCTCTAAAAAATCTAAGTGAAGCACATAGAGCAAAATTACTTAGCTCAAAAGATATAAGTGAAGCATATAGCGCAAAATTATAACGCTCAAAAGATATAAGTGAAGCACATAGAGTATTCTATCAAATTTTACATGTATGGCTCTCTCAAAAGGTGTGTACAGAAAGGATGGTTGTGGAATACTAACAAACAAAGACACAAATAATACAAGATGCTCCAAGCAAAACACATATCATGTTGGTGAATAAAAATATAGCTCCAAGTAAAGTTACCGATGGAAGTGGACGAAAGAGGGGATGCCTTCCGGGGCATCCCCAAGCTTTGACTTTTTGGTGTCCTTGGATTATCTTGGGGGTGCCATGGGCATCCCCAAGCTTAGGCTCTTGCCACGCCTTGTTCCATAATCCATCAAATTCTTACCCAAAACTTGAAAATTTCACAACACAAAACTCAAAATAGAAAACTCGTGAGCTCCATTAGCGAAAGAAAACAAAAGACCACTTCAAGGTATTGTAATGAACTCATTCTTTATTTATATTGGTGTTAAACCTACTGTATTCCAACTTCTCTATGGATTATAAACTATTTTACTAGCCATAGGTTCATCAAAATAAGCAAACAACACACGAAAAACAGAATCTGTCAAAAACAAAACAGTCTGTAGTAATCTGTTGCTAGCGCAAGATCTGGAACCCCAAAAATTATAAAATAAATTTCTGGACGTGAGCAATTTATATATTAATCATCTGAAAAAAGAATTAACTAAATAGAAATCTTCTAGTAAAAATGGCAGCCGTTCTCGTGAGCGCTAAAGTTTCTGTTTTTTACAGCAAGTTCAACAAGACTTTCCCCAAGTCTACCCAACGGTTCTACTTGGCACAAACACTAATTAAACACAAAAAACACAACCAAAAACAGATGCTAGATAATTTATTTATTACTAAACTGGAGCAAAAAGAAAGGAATAAAAATAAAATTGGGTTGCCTCCCAACAAGCGCTATCGTTTAACGCCCCTAGCTAGGCATAACAAGTGAGGATAGATCTAGGTATTGCCATCTTTGGTATTAGATAAGGAAAGAGCATTTTGATAAAGCACATGGCCATTAATGGTAGAATAAAGATTAAGTATGTTACGGAAGTTTGTATCTAAGCTAGCCTTTATCTCTTTAATAGATTCGGTTTGGTGAGAAAGCAAGAGAGATGTAATTTCAGTTTTCTCATTAATGGGGTGCCCAGATATAGTTTTCATCCTCTCATAAGTATCTATGGGGTCCCCTTCAAGAAATCCCCCCTCGAAAATAGAATCTAAAACTTGTTTGAACGAAGCGGGTAGCCAAACTAAGTAAATCTCTCGCATTACATAGCTAGCCCGGATCCTTAGCAGCCTATCCCAAGCATCTTTCAAGGATTCATCAAGTAAATAGCGACAAATTCCAGAATCATCTTCATCAAAATTACTAAGGTTCTCATTTATAACTCCGGCAAATTGATCTATAGCATTTCGATTCATGAGTTAGATAAGATAGCAGGATTGTCTAAAGCACTAGAACTTGGGAGAGAACTCCCAACTCTTTTTTGTTCTGACATGACGAGGGAAAAGAGGCAAACAAAGAAAGAGAGGGAGGATAGAGGGAGAGAGAGGGCGAATAAAACGGCAAGGATGAATTGGGGGGAGAGGAAAACGAGAGGCAAATGGCAAATAATGTAATGCGAGAGATAAGGATTGTGATGGGTACTTGGTATATTGACTTTTTGCGTAGACTGCCCGGCAACGGCGCCAGAAATCCTTCTTGCTACGTCTTGAGCTTGCGTTGGTTTTCCCCGAAGAGGAAGGGATGATGCAGCAGAGTAGCGTAAGTATTTCCCTCAGTTTTTGA
>NC_053028.1:386248366-386276175 GCF_003073215.2 Triticum urartu
CGCGACACCTTGACCTCCATCGTAGCATCGTTGTCGTCTCGCCAATCTTATGCTTCCACGACTATCGGTACCGCTTAGTGATAAAGTAAAGCATTACAGCGCGATTGCATTGCATATAATAAAGCGACAACCATATGGCTCCTGCCAGTTGCCGATAACTCGGTTACAAAACATGATCATCTCATACAATAAAATTTAGCATCATGTCTTGACCATATCACATCACAACATGCCCTGCAAAAACAAGTTAGACGTCCTCTACTTTGTTGTTGCAAATTTTACGTGGCTGCTATGGGCTTAGCAAGAACCAATCTTACCTACGCATAAAAACCACAACGATAGTTTGTCAAGTTGATGCCGTTTTAACCTTCGCAAGGACCGGGCATAGCCACACTCGGTTCAACTAAAGTTGGAGAAACTGTCACCCGCTAGCCACCTTTGTGCAAAGCACGTCGGGAGAACCGGTCTCGCGTAAGCGTACGCGTAATGTCGGTCCGGGCCGCTTCGTCCAACAATACCGCCGAACCAAAGTATGACATGCTGGTAAGCAGTATGACTTATATCGCCCACAACTCACTTGTGTTCTACTCGTGCATATAACATCAACACATAAAACCTAGGCTCGGATGCCACTTTTGGGGAACGTAGTAATTTCAAAAAATTTCCTACGCACACGCAAGATCATGGTGATGCATAGCAACGAAAGGGGAGAGTGTGATCTGCGTACCCTTGTAGACCGACAGCGGAAGCGTTAGCACAACGCGGTTGATGTAGTCGTACGTCTTCACGGACCGACCGATCAAGCACCGAAACTACGGCACCTCCGAGTTCTAGCACATGTTCAGCTCGATGACGATCCCCGGACTCCGATCCAGCAAAGTGTCGGGGAAGAGTTCCGTCAGCACGACGGCGTGGTGACGATCTTGATGTACCACCATCGCAGGGCTTCGCCTAAGCACCGCTACAATATTATCGAGGACTATGGTGGAAGGGGTCACCGCACACGGTTAAGAATATGATCACGTGGATCAACTTGTGTGTCTAGGGGTGCCCCCTGCCCCCGTATATAAAGGATCAAAGGGGGGGTGCGGCCGGCCAGGAGGAGGGCGTGCCAGGAGGAGTCCTACTCCCACCGGGAGTAGGATTCCCCCCTTTCCTAGTTGGAATAGGATTCGGGAGGGGGAAAGAGGAGAGAGAGAAGGAAGGGGGGGGAGGGGCGGCCCCCCTCTCCTTATCCTATTCGGACTAGGGGGGGAGGGGTGCGCGGCCCAGCCCTGGCCACCTCTCCTCTCTTCCACTAAAGCCCACTAAGGCCCATATACCTCCCGGGGGGTTCCGATAACCTCCCGGTACTCCGCTAAAATCCTGATTTCACCCGGAACACTTACGATATCCAAATATAGGCTTCCAATATATCAATCTTTATGTCTCAACCATTTCGAGACTCCTCGTCATGTCCGTGATCACATCCGGGACTCCGAACAAACTTCGGTACATCAAAATGCATAAACTCATAATATAACTGTCATCGAAACCTTAAGCGTGCGGACCCTACGGGTTCGAGAACAATGTAGACATGACCGAGACACGTCTCCGGTCAATAACCAATAGCGGAACCTGGATGCTCATATTGGCTCCTACATATTCTACAAAGATCTTTTATCGGTCAGACCGCATAACAACATACGTTGTTCCCTTTGTCATCGGTATGTTACTTGCCCGAGATTCGATCATCGGTATCTCAATACCTAGTTCAATCTCGTTACCGGCAAGTCTCTTTACTCGTTCCGTAATACATCATCTCACAACTAACTCATTAGTTGCAATGCTTGCAAGGCTTATGTGATGTGCATTACCGAGAGGGCCCAGAGATACCTCTCCGACAATCGGAGTGACAAATCCTAATCTCGAAATACGCCAACCCAACATGTACCTTTGGAGACAACTGTAGGGCACCTTTATAATCACCCAGTTACGTTGTGACGTTTGGTAGCACACAAAGTGTTCCTCCGGCAAACGGGAGTTGCATAATCTCATAGTCATAGGAACATGTATAAGTCATGAAGAAAGCAATAGCAACATACTAAACAATCGGGTGCGAAGCTAATGGAATGGGTCATGTCAATCAGATCATTCACCTAATGATGTGATCCCGATAATCAAATAACAACTCTTTGTCCATGGTTATGAAACATAACCATCTTTGATTAACGAGCTAGTCAAGTAGAGGCATACTAGTGACACTCTGTTTGTCTATGTATTAACACATGTATTATGTTTCCGGTTAATACAATTCTAGCATGAATAATAAACATTTATCATGATATAAGGAAATAAACAATAACTTTATTATTACCTCTAGGGCATATTTCCTTCACATACATCCTCAGGAAAGAACTCCCAGAGGATGAAGAAGAGGCTCGACAGATCGTCCATCGATCTAAGGCCTTTACTGTGATAAGAGGGCAGCTGTTCAGGGAAAGCGTGACTGGAGTCGGTCAGAAATGCATCACACCAGAAGAAGGTCGAATGATCCTCAATGACATCCACTCGGGGACCTGCGGTCATCATGCGTCCTCCCGGGCCATCGTGGCTAAAGCATACCGAGCTGGATTCTATTGGCCACGAGCAAATGAAATGGCGAAAAATATAGTCGACAGATGTGAAGGCTGCCAGTTTTACTCCGACATGTCTCACAAGCCAGCGTCTGCCCTGAAGACCATCCCCCTCATCTGGCCATTTTCTGTTTGGGGATTGGATATGGTTGGACCACTGAGAACTGGCAAGAGCGGCTTCACTCATGTGCTCATTGCAGTCGACAAGTTTACCAAATGGATCGAAGCTAAACCTATCAAGAACCTTGATGCTAGCACCGCTGTCAGTTTTATCAGAGAATTGACATTCAGATATGGAGTCCCACACAGCATCATCACGGACAACGGGTCGAACTTCAATTTCGATGAATTCAGAGCTTTCTGCACCTCTCAGGGCACTCGAGTCGACTATGCTTCGGTCGCTCATCCGCAGTCGAACGGACAAGCAGAAAGAGCCAATGGCCTAATTCTCAAAGGACTGAAACCCCGACTGATGCGTGATCTCAAACACGCAGCGGACGCTTGGGTTGATGAACTTCCGTTAGTTCTGTGGGGCTTGAGGACAACTCCTAATTGGTCGACCAGACGAACTCCTTTCTTTTTGGTTTACGGAGCCGAAGCTGTTTTGCCAAGTGACCTACTCCACAACGCACCCCGAGTCGAGCTCTTCTCCGAAGAGGAAGCAGAGCAGGCCCGTCAAGATTCAGTCGATCTCTTGGAGGAGGAAAGTGAGATGACCTTGATCCGGTCGACCATTTACCAGCAAGATTTGCGTCGATTCCACGCCAGAAATGTGAAGGGTCGAGCCTTTCAAGAGGGAGATCTGGTTCTTTGAGTTGACCAACAGAAACCACACGAGCTCGCCCCGACTTGGGAAGGCCCCTTCATTGTCACCAAAGTTCTTCACAATGGAGCATACCATCTTTACAGTATTGAACATCAAAAAGACGAGCCACGGGCTTGGAACACGGAGCTGCTCCGCCCCTTTTATACTTAAGCACTCTTTCGAATAAAATGTAATAAGAAACACCTTTTGTAATTCATTTATCAAAGACAAGAGCTTACGTTTCTCTCATTCGATTGTGTTATTCTTATTTACTTCTAAAATCCCCCAGTGGGTGGGCTTAGTCGCGAATCCGTTTCGCCTAAGTTCGAAAGAAAATCCTACCGAGTGGAGAGCAATCCTCCCACTCGGGGGCTTAGCTGCAGTCCAGTACTCGCCTAAGTTCTCTCACTAGGAGGCTTAGCTGCAGTCCAGTACTCACCTAAGTTTGAAAAAAATCCTACCGAGTGGAGAGCAATCCTCCCACTCGGGGGCTTAGCTGCAGTCCAGCCTCGCCTAAGTTCTCTCACTAGGAGGCTTAGCTGCAGTCCGGTACTCACTAAGTTTGAAAAAATCCTACCGAGTGGAGAGCAATCCTCCCACTCGGGGGCTTAGCTGCAGTCCAGTACTCGCCTAAGTTCTCTCACTCGGAGACTTAGCTGCAGTCCGGTACTCGCCTAAGTTTGAAAATCCTACCGAGTGGAGAGCAATCCTCCCACTCGGGGCTTAGCTGCAGTCCAGTACTCGCCTAAGTTCTCTCACTAGGACTTAGCTGCAGTCCACTCGCCTAAGTTTGAAAAAATCCTACCGAGTGGAGAGCAATCCTCCCACTCGGGGGCTTAGCTGCAGGTCCAGTACTCGCCTAAGTTCTCTCATTAGGAGACTTAGCTGCAGTCCAGGCACTCGCCTAAGTTTGAAAAAATCCTACCGAGTGGAGAGCAATCCTCCCACTCGGGGGCTTAGCTGCAGTCCAGTACTCGCCTAAGTTCTCTCACTAGGAGGCTTAAGCTGCAGTCCAGCACTCGCCTAAGTTTGAAAAAACCTACCGAGTGGAGAGCAACCTCCCACTCGGGGGCTTAGCTGCAGTCGAGCACTCGCCTAAGTTCTCTCACTAAGAGGCTTAACGGCAGTCCAGCACTCGCCTAAGTTGAAAAAATCCTACCGAGTGGAGAGCAATCCTCCCACTCGGGGGCTTAGCTGCAGTCCAGCACTCGCCTAAGTTCTCTCACTGGAGACTTAGCTGCAGTCCAGGCACTCGCCTAAGTTTGAAAAAATCCTACCGAGTGGAGAGCAACCTCCCACTCGGGGGCTTAGCTGCAGTCCAGCACTCGCCTAAGTTCTCTCACTAGAGAGACTTAGCTGCAGTCCAGTACTCGCCTAAGTTTGAAACATATCCCTATCCGCAAGGACGACGAGGTGCAGGTCGACTGCAACCTTCTCCTTCGGAGCTGCGGCACAAGTACAACGTCCGGTCCATCCCTATCCAAGGACGACGAGGTGCAGGTCGACTGCAACCTTCTCCTTCGGAGCTGCAGCACAAGTACAACGTCCGCTCCATCCCTATCCGCAAGGACGACGAGGTGCAGGTCGACTGCAACCTTCTCCTTCGGAGCTACGGCACAAGTACAACGTCCGTCCATCCCTATCCGCAAGGACGACGAGGTGCAGGTCGACTGCAACCTTCTCCTTCGGAGCTACGACACAAGTACAACGTCCGCTCCATCCCTATCCGCAAGGACGACGAAGCGCAGGTCGACTGGAGCCGCCACCTCAGAGCTGCGTCTCCAGCGCAAAGACTATTCAAAGCAGTGAGCAAAGTCCATTCGAAGGACAAACACAAGCACATTCGGAAATAAACCAAATTCAGATAAATCCTAAAGTTCAGCAGCAAATCAAAAGTACTCGGGCATCAAGCCCGAAGGAGTTCAACGGTTACAGCAATCACTCGGCATTCCGAGGCAAATTTAAAGCGTATTCAGGTTTCATTGAGTCTGTTCACTCGGCCGGAGGAGGGCTGGCAGGCTCCACGAATGAGTCCAGGTCGATCCCATCAGCAATCCGAGTGGCGACAGCGATGAAAGTCTCCATGAAGGACTGGAAGTCGTGCTTTTTGGTGTTAGCGACTTTGATTGTAGCCAGCTTATCTTCACGAGCCTCCTTGCAATGGATTCGCACCAAGGATAGTGCAATGTCAGCATCGCACCGGGCAGAGGATTTCTTCCATTCTTGCACTCGGTCAGGGATCTCATTCAGTCGAGTCATCAAGGATTCCAGGTCATTCTGAAGCGTTGCCCCCGACCAAAGTGATGAGTCGATTCAAGAGACAACCTCCTTCAGGCGTGCGAGGTAGCTTGTGGCGCTGACGGTACGGGACTCTAGTCGGAGCATGTTCATCGCAGTTTCGTCACGGACTGGGGAAGCGATAGGGTCCAGACCCGTCTCGACCCTTCCAGTTTCTTCGTCGAAGTCTTGGCAGAGTCCTGCAGCCAAAAGTTAGTCAATCGACCGAGCAAGATCCGATCGCAAGCATCAACACAGTCGGATTAAAGGAAATACCTTCCAGCGCAAGATAAAGCTTCTTGGCGAGAGTCCTCAGATAAGCTTCTGTGTCATTCATCTTGCGGATTGCAGACTCCAACTTTTCATTCAGGACGACCTTGTCCTTCTTCAAACTGGTCACTTCGCGGTTAGCTTCATTAAGACAAGATTTCAGTTTGTTCACCTCTCCTTCAAGCGTTGAAGCAAGCTTCTTGTCTGCGAGAGCGGTTTTGTCTTGGGCTGCTTTTTGCGCGGCGGCGAGGTCCGAGTCCTTCTTCTCCAGAGCCAACTTTATTTTCTCTGCAAAATAAGCAATTGAATCAAAGAAGAGATCAAAGAGATATATTGGAAGTCAGTCGACAATCAGTTACCTTCCATACCAGCGGCCTCGTCTTGAGCTTTTTTTAGATTTTGCTGAGCCAATTCCATGTCTAAGTTGAGTTGCCTCTGCTTCTCCTCAAGTTCAGCAAACTTGGAAATAAGAGTACAAGACTTCTGCAGAAGGCAAAAGACAGATCAATCAATAGGATCAAAGGTGGTTCACTTCCGAGTGAATAAAACCTAAAGAAGTCCATTTAGACCCCAGCCGACTGCACACAGTCAACTGCGGTCTCAGGGGCTACACCCAGCGGGTGCACTTAGCATGCCCCCGCTGACTAAGACTCAACTCGTCCGGTCTGCCCGGACCAGGTTAAGAAAAGCAAGCTGTTCAGACCCCAGTTGACTGCCAGCAGTCGACCGCGGTCTCGGGGACTACACCCAGCGGGTGCACTTGGCGTGCCCCCACCGGTTCGGATCCTACTCGACCGGCCCGCCGGAGTCGAGTGTAAGGAGTAGAAAAAAAATAAAGAAGAACTCAGACCCCAGCCGACTGCCAGCAGTCGATCGTGGTCTCGGGGACTACACCCAGTGGGTGCACTTAGCGTGCCCCCACCGGTTCTGATCCCACTCACCCAAACCGAGTGGAAGAGCGAAACTACCAAAAACAACAAAACACCCAGTGGGTGCTCTAATTCGATGCAAACAACAGCAGATTATGCAGAAGAAGATCTCTTTTCGAGCAACACTTTCTCACAGAACAAAAACGGTCGGAAAGTCTACTCACCTGGACATTGGCCCGAAGGGCGGCACTGGCGTCATAGGCAGCCTGGCTGTTCTCGTGCCCCGTCTTCACCCGCTCCATCATCATGTCAGCCTGACGGATGGCTTCCGCAGCCGCTTTCGACTGGTTGTCCGGGATGGGGTAGCTGGTGAAAAAGAGAGCAGACGACCCAGGGGTGGCAGCTTGGTGTGCAGACGACCCAGGTGCGGCGGCTTGGAGCTCCGTGGTGTGGAGTTGGACAGTTGAAGGAATCACAGGTGCAGTCAACGGCGCGGGATGCCCACTCGACAAGGGTGCAGCAAACGTCACAGAGGCCCCGCCCGCGTCTTCAGCTTGACGGACGGGTGGTGTTGTAGTTGGTTCTTGCCGAGCCACTCTGCCAGCTGCTACCTTCTTGCTCTTCCTGGGCTTAAGAGCCACATCTTCATCGTCATCTGGAAGATCAATGATGTTGGGTGGAGCTGCAAGGCAGATCATTCGACCCCAAGTGAACCACTCGAACGCAGTCGACCAAAGAATCAAGAACAAAATCACAAGAGTTTATACCTGGGTTAGAGGTTACTGCATCTTCCATTTCCTCGTCCCGGTACTGGAAAGAAGAGGTTCCTGACGTGGCAGCACTACAAAGACCCGTATTCAATCGGTTACGTCTGGTTAATCGAGTCGACGAAAAAGACATGTCAGATGGTTACCCAGAGATAGTAGGAACGGTCACTTTGATCCTGGGCAAAGCTTTTGGCAGTTTGGAAGAGGTGGCTTTCGGCGCTGGAGGCGGCGCAAATTTGGATTGCTTTGGAGCCTTCTTAGTCGGCGTTGGGGAAGACGTCCTGTGGCGCTTCGACGACTGCCTGATCGGCGCGGCCACCAAGTCCGGAGCGCTTGCCGGGTCATGAGCGTGCTTGGATCTCCTCTCCCTGTGAGGAGGCGAGTCGACTTCTTTGTCATCAGTTGATTCATCTCTCTCCTCGTCCTCCTCGGCTTCCGAATGCTCCTCGCCGCTCTCGCCCCCGCTCCCTTCTTCCTCAACGTCTTGGTTTTGCACTCCGTTGGGCATTGAGTACATGTCGATGAGGGCCTGAAAGGATAACGATCAAAGGAAATTCAGTCGACCACAAACAAGACATCACACGGTGAATCGGAAAGATACTTGATAAAACAGAAATATACCTGCTCCGGCTGGTGCGAGTTGTCGAATGGAATCACCCTCCTAGACCGCGGGGGTTGTCTTTGTTGCCGGTGATTCCCCTCAACCACTTCTCCAAGATATCCTCGCTGACATCCTCCGGGTGGATCCGAGTGGAATCCTCGAGCCCAGAGTACATCCACATCGGATGATCACGCGCCTGAAGAGGTTGGATGCGTCGACCGAGAAAGACCTCTAACAGATCCATCCCGGTCACTCCATCACGGACAAGCTGGACGACCCGCTCGACCAGCACCTTGACCTGCACCTTCTCTTCTGGAACTACCTTCAAGGGGCAGGCTTCTCCACTCGAGCCAAGGAAAAGGGAGGAAGTCCAGTCGACTGACCCGGGGTCGGCTGGTCCTTGTAGTAGAACCAAGTCGACTGCCAGCCCCGAACCGAGTCGGGAAGAATCATGGCTGAGAAAGTGATCTTGCTCCTCATCTGGATCCCCAGACCCCTGCACATCTGGATCACTTGTGTCTTCTCGTCACTCAACTTGGCCTTTTTGACCGACTGGGAGCGGCAGGTGAAGATGTGTTTGAAAAGACCCCAGTGCGGTCGACAGTCCAAGAAGTTTTCACACATCGACACGAAAGCGGCCAGATAGACTGTGGTGTTTGGAGTGAAATGGTGGAGTTGAGCCCCAAAGAAGTTTAAAAAACCCCGGAAGAAAGGATGGGGAGACAGCGATAATCCGCGATCTACGTGGGTGGCGAGGAGAATGCACTCACCCTTCCTTGGCTGTGGCTCGGTTTCATTCCCCGGGAGCCGTGCCGACTTGTGGGGGATCAGTCCCCCCTCCACCAGGTCGTCGAGGTCGTCTTGGGTGATTGTCGAGCGGATCTAGTCGCCCTGGATCCAGCCCGCCGGTAGGCCAGATCTCGACGACGATCCGCCTCGGCTGGTCCGCATGCCCTTGGCCTTCGTGGTCGCCTTCTTTGCGCATTCTAGCGCCACCGTCCTCTTCTTCCCCATGGCGACGGGTCAAGATCGAGCAAAGGTCCGGCGACGAGGGCAGAAGCGAGCGTGGCAGAGAGATTGGGAGAAGAAAAAGAAAGAATGGGAGCGCGCGAGGCAAAGGCCTGGTCCGGTGCCTTTTATAGAGTCCTCACCCGAGTGACTGACTGGTGGACCCAGGCGATCTAAACAAATCCCGCAACAGTTGCACGTGCAGTACGTGGCGAAAAAAGGTGGCGCGGGGATCGAGGAGACATGCCTAATTCGTCCCGATAACCTCGGTTCCGTCCGTCTGGCGCGATTCCCGAAATTCGAATCCCGCGAGATCCATGGAGAGTAGAACAACCTGTCAGACTGAAGACAAACATCCTCTGCATCATCATTCGGAATTCTACCATGAAAATTCACTCGACAAAAACCAAGAATGGACCACGGCGACTGAGAAAGGAGTCAACGTCGTCACCTCAACTCATTGTTCCAGAACAGGATATACTCATAACACAGAGAATGGGTCGGAAGTGTTCCCAACTCCTTCCCCACTCAAACCCTGATCCATTCAGGGGCTAATGATGAAGCTATGTACCTAGGGTAGGGTCATGGGCCTGTCCGACATACCCTCCCCAAGGACATCTCTACAAAGAATCAGAGGCAGTCGAAGAGAAACCATCGTCCACTCGACCATGAAGATGTGCTCACTCGACCAACTTGAAGACACTCGACCACCTTGAAGACACTCAACCACGAGAAGATGAGAAACTCTCCACTCTGCAACGGTCAAGACTTAAACCATAGCTTTATGGGCATTTATAACAGTTTACTGCAGACGTTACCAGTAACGCCCCTCCTTTATGAACATTGAACCCTGTGTAACAGAGGGGAGCTGGGGTCCTGGCGCACTCTATATAAGCCACCCCCTCCTCTGGGACAAGGGTTCGCACTTTCTGTAATTCACACACATATATTCAGTCGACCGCCTCAGGGCTCTGAGACGTAGGGCTGTTACTTCCTCCGAGAAGGGCCTGAATTCGTAAACTTGTGTGTACAACTCCTCCATAGCTAGGATCTTGCCTCTACATTCCTACCCCCTATTCTACTGTCAGTCTTAGATCCACGACACCAGAATCATCATCTTCTGCATCATGCCTTATGGCAAAAGATGCTAAGGTAACCTGAATGCTACCTATTCCGATCTAGTGATGATGAATCTGGTGATGAATTTGGACCCAGCTATGTTAAACTTGCTTCCCTTGGCCACTTAAACAACAAAGGAGCTTTGGAAAAAGTCAATACATCCTAAATAAGAGTGATGATATGTTGGGTGAAGAAATTGTATTCAAGTTCAAAAGCTTTGGCTTGAAAAGTCTTTCAGGACTTGACTAAGTTATGACAAGCCTTCAAGATCATCATAACCACTTCCCTTATCTTGATCATGGAGAAGCTTTCTTATGGAATTTCTTCAAGAGCAAGATCTTGAGAAGCTAAGAGTGATTTGTGATCTTCAGAAGGAGGCACGATTCATTACTTGCTCAAAAATCAACGCTTCTTCAGGAAGAAAATTTGTTCCTCCATGCTTGAAGTGCATTGAACGTGAATCTGCTAATTCTTCACCTGAATGTTCAAATGCTGCTAATGTTTCAAATTATTCACATGCCTCTGCTATCACTAATTCCTCATTTGAGGACATTGCTAGTATCACCGACGATGTAGGGCTGAAGGAATTGTACATGACAAGCATGTACAAAAGCCTCAAAGGGCATCAGACTCTTTGTGATGTGCTTAAAAAGCAAATCCTCAACAGGAACCCTAGGAAAGAGGGTATTGCCTTTGAGAGGAAACTCAATGCTGATGGTACATATTGGAAGCCTGAGCAGTACCCCAAAACTACATGGGTTGCTGCAAAGGGACCTCCCAGTTTGATCCATTCTAACTTATCTGGATTTGCATGTGAAATCTCCTCGTTGATTGATGAGTCATTTGACTCCAACTATAAACTGTTTTCAAAAAGTCAGGAATGGTGAAGTATTTGCTAGATATGTGGCACTAACTGGCAGGGGAACGGTCCCCTTATGGAAGAAATCTGGGTTCCCAAAAGGTCGCCTTGAAAGTCTTCAGGTTGAAATGGTTCCCTCCGGAACACCCACCTATGAAGAATAGGAACCCAGGATCAAAATTCTTCATATGGACCAAATTCCCTCAAAAGGGATCAAAGTCCTCACAATGGAGTATTCAATCGTTGCTAACCAACTCTGTTTCGCAGGGAAGGAGCTAAGGGCTATTGAATATGAGGGCATTATTCTTCTAATCATCATGTTCATAGTCCTCGAAGAATTTCTCTTGCCTATTTCATATGCTTATTCTAACTCCTCTTATGTTGAACGGAATGGGACTGGCTTCTATTGCCACCTTTCTTCGTATGGAGCTCGCAGGAGTGATGAACTCTTTGCCACCCCTTCAGATGTGGGTTGGTGAAGAAAAAAGAAACTAATCTCTTTCTGCAGTCAGGGGTCTTCCAGACGTACCGTAAATCGTCTTGAAGAATTTTGCTGGAGGACCTTGAGTGTTGCCTTGAAGGCACGCATAATCATGAAGAAATGAACTTTCATTTTCTCACGTCCTCATACTGCTTTATCTGTTCTTTTCCTTGATGAAATTGATCTAATGAATTGATGTCATATTCTTCACGGATGAAGTATAAGAGTTTGTAAGTTGCACTAATTCATCTGCAGGATGATCAACCCAAAGCCACTGAGTGGGTCCTCGATAGTGGATGTACAAATCACATGACTGGTGACAAGAATCTATTGATGGATGCTCCATTATCTCCGTCGCATCTGAAGCATATCATCTTTGCCGACAAAGGCAAAAGTCAGGTATTGGGTCTAGGTAAGGTTGTGATCATAAAGGATCGACACATGGACAAATTCAGGCTTGTCGAGTCCTTAGGATACAACCTCATGTCTGTCTCAATGCTTTGCGATCTTGATATGGTTGTTGTCTTTGGCAAGTACCGTTGTGTTGTGGTTATGGAAGCTGACAATTCCAAAGTCTTCGAAGGCTTTAGGAGAGGAGATTTGTATATTGTTGATTTCTCTACAGGACCACAACCAGCCATGTGTTTACTTGCAAAAGCTTCAGAAGGCTGGCTCTGGCATCGACGACTTGGTCATGCAGGCATGAGGAATCTGACACGCTTGCGAAGAAGAAGAATGTCATCGGCATCGAGAATGTGAAATTCCCCAAGGATCACCTATGTGGAGCCTGTGAAGCTAGGAAGATGACAAAGGCTAAGCATCCAGCAAAGACTATCATGACCACCACTCGTCCATTTGAATTTCTTCACATGGATCTCTTCGGTCCTAATCATTATTCTGCTGTTTCAAATGATGCATCTCAATATGGCTTTGTTATTGTTGATGATTACTCTCGATACACATGGGTACACATTGTTACTTACAAACATGAAGTGCAGGAAGTCTTCAAACGATTTTCCTCGAGGGCTTCAACCAACTTTGGTGTGAAGATCAAGCACATCAGAAGTGACAATGGCACTGAGTTCAAGAATTCTGGTCTCGATGACTATCTTGATGAACTTGGTATTACTCATGAGTTATCTGCTCCTTATACTCCTCAGCAGAACGCTCGTGGAGCGCAAGAACAGGACTCTTGCTGAGATGGCTCGCACTATGCTTGATGAATACAAACGCCTCGTCGTTTCTGGACTTGAGGCAATTGATACTGCGTGCCACATCATCAACGAGTATATCTTCACAAATTCTTCAAGAAGACTGCCTATGAACTCCTCACTGATAAGAAACCCAATGTAAGTTATTTCAAAGTCTTCGGTGCTAAATGTTGGATTAGAGATCCTCATCACAACTCAAAATTTGCACCGAAAGCACATGAAGGTTTTATGCTTGGTTACGGAAAGGACTCGCACACCTACAGAGTCTTCAACAACGTTCTTCACAAGGTTGTTGAAACTGTAGATGTGCGGTTCGATGAAACTAATGGCTCGCAAAGAGAGCACCTACCTACTGTGATAGATGAACCAGCACCTGAGGAAACTATCAAGTTCAAGGCTACTGAGGATGTCATTCCTACTGAAGAATCTGCTGAAGAATTCATTCCAGAACATGAAGAACATCGAGCTAATGCACCTGAAGAAAATACTGAAGAAAATGGTGCTGAAGAGAATGCTGATCAAATTCTCAACGACAACCAGCTCATCCTCGCATTGCAAAAGAAGTGCAAGTTGAAAAGATCATCAATGACATCAAAGCGCCAGGTCCTCTCACACGCTCAAAAGCTTCACATTTATCTAACTTTTGTGGGCACTATGCTTTTGTCTCTATCACAGAGCCCACTAAGGTAGATGAAGCATTTCTGGAGCCTGAGTGGATTCAGGCCATGCAAGAAGAACTTGTCGGATTTCAGTTCCGGCAGACACTTAAGGTTCGAACACTGGGTGCGCGCGAGATTACGCCTTCTACCTCTCCGTCTCGCAAGGATCTAGACTACTGAAAGAACTGCACAAGAGACACAAGGTTTATACTGGTTCGGGCCACCGTTGTGGTGTAATACCCTACTCCAGTGTGTGGTGGGTGGATTGCCTCTTGGGGCTGATGATGATGAACAATACAAGGAAGAACAGCCTCGCGAGGGTCTGTTCTTGGCTGGGGGATGAACTGCTGGGAGGAGTTCAGCCACCTTTCTCTCTCTCTCTCTCTTTCTTGACCGAACCGGAACCCCTGCTGTGCGGGTGGCTAGTCCTATTTATAGAGGCCCTGGTCCTCTTCCCAAATATTGAGCGGGAAGGGAAGCCAACAATGGCGGGCTAATTTGAAGGGGACAGCTAGTACAAGCTATCCTGACAAAAGCAGTCTTCGCCTGCGCAAAGCTCTGGTGATGACGCCGTCTTGGGCTCCACGGTGACCTCCGTCTCGTAGTCCTCCTGGTCTTGGTCTCGTTGCACCGAAATGGCAACCTTTGCCTGATGCCTCGGTACTCCGCGGCTGCGCTTGCCCCCTTTGCACCAAAGAGGAAAGGAGGACGCTGCGCGGGCTGGCACCCGCCTGGCGCCCCGAGTCGTCATGGCTTGCGTCACGGGCACCTCGCGAGGTACCCCGCCTTGATCTCTCCACCTCCTCGCGAGCCAGCCTGACGAGGCCGTGCCTGAGGAAGCTCCGTGTCGTCCGCCCCGCGAGGCTTGGCCCCTCGCGAGGGTCTTGAGTTTGTGTTGATGAAGATGGGCCGTGCTGGGCCCCCCTTTGAGCCACGCCGCAGGCCGCAGGCAGGCAAGTCTGGGGACCCCCGTTCCCAGAACGCCGACAGTAGCCCCCGGGCCCAAGGCGCGCCCGGACTTGGCCGTGCAGGGAGGCGAAAGGGCAAGGCGAAGCGCCGCGGGCCCTAACAGCCTGCGGCCTTGGGCGCCGCGTGGCGGTTGATGACGTGGGCGTCTCCCGCTTCCCCATGACGCCTCGGTGATCTGCGCGAGTTGGACAAGTCCCTGCATGCAAATCGTGTCATGATTACCTGCGATCGTGGAGGGCCGGGCGGTTGGCCATCGCCAGCCATAAGTACGGCCGGCGCGCGCTCCTTCCAGTTCATCCCCCCTTGCTTCTCCTTTTTCTTCATGGCCCCGTCGAGGAGGTTCTCGGCCGCAGAGAAGGGGAAGGCTTGCCGGGTTGAGCCCGCCTCTCCCCCCCAAGCGCGGCGAGGGCGCCCTCGCAAGCATCCTGTGGCCACCACGGTGGCTCCCCGCGGCCGTGGAGGCGATCTTCAGCACGGCGACGGGCGGATTGCTGCAGCCGGGGGGCGCGCTCCGGCTGCGCGTCCCCCCAGGCCCGCGTTCGTGCTGCTGAAGCGCTGCCGGAGTTCGTGTGGTCGGCGGAGCCGGACTAAACACCCGGCTCCCGCTTCCTCGCTTTCCTCCTCGGCGAGCTCCCGGCCGGCCCCCGGGGCCGCCTTTGGCTCCAGGCCGCCGGCTGCTGCAGCCGGGCCTCATGGGTCTCCTTGGAGGTCTCTGCAGCCGGGAGCCTGTCCCTGGCCCGAGGTTGGCAGACGTTTGCCCGTGCGCGTCGCCTGAGCCGTCGGTGCACCCTACACTTCAAGTTCGATGGCGACGCCACCCTCTATGTCAGGGCGTTTGGGGAAGATGGTCGCCGTGCAGGGTGTTGCCCCGAGGGTGACGACCGCGGCTAGGAACCCAGCTCCAGTGATGATGGAGGGAGTAGCGCCCGTGCGGCTGGCGGCGTTTGGGGTTCCTCAAGCTTCTCCGGTCCTTCTTCAGGTGGCGACTCCTCCAGCAGTGGCCACGATCAGCCTCCACGCCGTCGCGTCTGCTTGGGGGGCGGCAACTAGTCCGCACGCCGCCGCGCCCTGGTGAAGCGCGAGAGGGAGTCCTTCCCAGCGGGCCGGTGTGAGGCGAGCCGCGCCGGATTTGTTCTTCCTTTTTCCTTTTCCCTGCGTAGCAAAGACAATAGTGTGGAGCCCCGCGGGGGCGTGTTTGGGTTATCGCTGTTAATCATTATCTTGCTTTCGTTACCGTTCTTTCCGGCTATGTGCCCGAGCGTGGATAGTTCCCGACCCCGGCCGTGAGGGGGGGCGACCAACCCAGGCCCTTTGTTTAGTGTCTCGTGCCCGTGGGGCACGGAACTGGGAGGGGTGCTTCCTGTAGGGGGCCCAGGTCGGCGAACTCTTTGAATTGACTAGGAATAGGAACGCTCGCGAGGGCGGCTCAACTGGCTCCCCCTCGCGAGGGCCTTGCGCAAAGGAAATCGAGGCAGGAGAGTGAAAAGCCGAAAGTCGCAAAAGCCAAAGGATGGCAACCAACTTCCAATTAAAACTTCAAATTGCCGAACAAAACCAAAAGCCAACTGCGGAAAGCAAATGAAAAAAAGCCGCGTCGGCAACCTAATCCTAGTCTTCGACGTCTTCTCACCAGCGCGGAGCTAAGTGCTGCCACTGGGCGTGGGAGGGAGCCCCAGGGCCTGAGGCCGGCGCTCCTGAGACTCCGGGGCGTGTACAGCCCCACTCATTATTACGTGAGAGTGTCACGGGCGGCGAGCTTCACAGGCGCTGGCCTTCTTCACAGGCTCCAGGCCTTTCTTCTTAGGGGAAACGAGCTTCACAGGCATTCGCCTTCTTCATAGGCTCCGGGCCTTTTCCAAAAAGGATGATCTTCACAGGCATTCGCCTTCTTCACAGGCTCTGGGCCTTTTCCAAAAGCGATAGTCACAGGCACTCGCCTTGCTTCACAGGCTCTGGGCCTTTTCCAAACGCGATAGCTTCACAGGCACTCGCCTTGCTTCACAGGCTCTGGGCCTTTTCCAAACGTGATAGCTTCACAGGCACTCGCCTTGCTTCACAGCTGGGCCTTTTCCAAACGCGATAGCTTCACAGGCACTCGCCTTGCTTCACAGGCTCTGGGCCTTTTCAAGGGGTAGAACCTCCGGAGGTGCTGGATGTTCCATGCATTCTGGACCGGCACTCCCTCCTGAGTCTCCAAGCGCGCGGAGCCGGGCCTGGAAACATGAACAACCTTGAACGGGCCCTCCCACATGGGAGAGAGCTTGTGCAGTCCCTCCCTGGAGAGAACCCGCCTGAGCACGAGGTCTCCTACCTCGAGAGTCCTGGGGCGGATGTTGCGGCAGTGATATCGCCGCAGCGCTTGCTGTGGTACCTCGCCGCTCGCAGCGCGGCTTCTCGGCGACGTTCCTCCCCCAGCACGAGGTCCATCCCCCGCATGGCGTCCTGCTGCGCCTCGTCGAACGCCAGGACCCGCGGAGCGACGTCTGACCTCGTGAGGGAGGACCGCTTCCGCTCCGTAGACCAGGAAGAACGGGGTCTCTCCAGTCGGTTTGGTCGCAGTGGTGCGGATGGACCACAGCACAGACTGAAGCTCGTCGTACCAACCTCTGCCACAGGCCTCCAGCTTCTTCTTGAACGTCCTGGTCTTGAGGCCCCTCAGGACCTCCGCGTTGGCTCGCTCGGCCTGGCCGTTGCTTCGGGGGTGCGCCACCGAAGCGTAGCATATCTGCGTTCCAAGGTTAGCACAGTATGTTTTGAAGAGGTTACTGGTGAACTGCGAACCGTTGTCCGTGATGTGCGATTCGGCACCCCGAACCGGCTCACGATGCCCTTGATGAACTTGACCGCAGAACCCGCGGGAATGGTGCGGACAGCCTCTACTTCAGCCCACTTGGTGAATTTGTCCATGGCAACGTAGAGGTAGCGGTAGCCCCCTGGCGCCCGAGGGAACAGGCCCAAGATGTCCAGCCCCCAGACTGCGAATGGCCACGAAAGGGGGATAGTCCACAAGCCTCCTGCTGGCTGATAGATCTGCTGCGTGGAACTGGCAGGCTTCACAAGCTTTCACTAGTTCCACGGCGTCATTGAGCGCGGTGGGCCAATAAAACCCACTGCGGAACGCCTTGCCGATGAAGGTCCGCGATGATGAATGATGTCCGCAGTCTCCGCCGTGTATATCTTCCAGTAGTTCCTTCCCTTGCTCCATGGAGATGCAGCACAGGGATACATCGTTTGGTCGCTTCCGGTAGAGCTCTCTGTCTCTGATGCAGTATGTCGTGGCCTGGCGTGCCACTCGCTCCGCTTCCTCCTCCTTCTCCGGCAAGGTCCCTTGCGCTAAGTAGCTCCGGAGCTCGGTGATTCAACATCCCTCCTGAGGTTCCATCGTCAGGAGCAGGCACGCTCCTAAGGCCGGGCCACAGGTCGGAGCTCCTGAGGCAGGTGGCTGGGGGAGCTCCTCCAAGGGCTGAGCCGTGTTTGATAATGACGGCAGAGCTGAGGGCTTGAAGAGCCGCTCCTCGAAAACGCCAGGCTCCTGGGGTAACCGTCTGGACGCGCGTTTGGCGATATCGTCGGCCTCCTGATTGGTGCCACGGGCACATGCTGCAACTCCAACCCCCAGAATTGCTTCTCCATCTTGGCGACTTCCGCAAGGTAGGCTTCCATGTGCTCATCCTTCGGCTCGTACACCTTGTTGGAGAAATTGACAAGGAGCTGATGAATCGCCCTTGATGGTGAGGCGTTTCACCCCCAGGGCAGCCGCGGCCTTCAAGCCCGCTATTAAACCTTCATACTCCGCTATGTTGTTGGAGACCTTTTCGCCTTGCTGGAACACAGAGCTGCACGGCGTAATAGAGCTTGTCCTGTGTGGGCGATATAAGCACCGCCCCAGCTCCAGCGCCATGCCTGGAGAACGCCCCATCGAAGTACATGACCCAGCCTTCTGGCGCCTCGCTTCCCGGGGATAGGGACCGATCCTCATCGGCCTTGAGGCCTGGCACCTCCGTCCACTCTGCCACAAAATCTCCCGCTGCTCCCTTGATGACCCTGGTCGTGCTGAATTCAGGCTGAAACGCTTGCAGTTCTATGTTCCACTCAGCGACCCTTCCAGCTGAATTAGGGCTCCTGAGCACTCTCTCCAGGGGATATGACGAGACGACCTTGATGGGGCGACCCTGAAATAGTGCCGCAGCTTGCGCGAAGCCACCAGTAGCGCGAGGAGGAGTTTCTGAGGCATGGGGTACCGTGCTCTTGCATCCCGCAAGGCCACTGTGCTGACGAAGTACACTGGGTGCTCAACGAGGTGGAGTGCGTCAGTGCTGGTGGCTCCTTCCGGGAGACCGTGGCGCCTCTTGAGGCAACGTGAAGGGACCCCTGAGACTGGCCATCTGGAAGGGGGGCCTCTTCTGCCTCTGGTGCGCCCCTCTGCGGCGGCTGATCCTCCTCAGCCGCGGTGGCGGTTTCTGTAGGCCTTCCTTGTCCCTGTTCTGCCTTGTCCCGGGCTGCTGGCGTGGTTTTGATTCGGCGCTCTTCTCTGACTGCCACCAAGGCTGCGCTGGCAGAGTAGGGAGTGGCGGCGAGGTAAAGCACCAGGGGCTCCTGAGGGCGCAGTGCCACCATGACCGGAGGGCTGGTCAGGTATCTCTTGAGACCCTGGAACGCCTTGTCGGCCTCTTCAGTCCAGTCGAAGGGCCCCTTTTTCTTCATTACTGGAAGAAGGGCAGGGCTCGTTCCCCCAACTTGGAGATGAAGCGCCCTAGTGCGGTCACGCGCCCCGTGAGCTTCTGCATTTCTCTGAGGGTCATTGGAGGGCTCATGTCTTCCACCGCCTTGACCTTCTCCGGGTTAGCCTCGATGCCTCGGTGGGACACGAGGAAACCCAGGAGCTTGCCCGAGGGGACTCCGAACACGCACTTCTCCGGGTTGAGCCGTAGGTTCACTGCGTTGAGGCTCGCGAAGGTTTCCTCCAAGTCCTATATCAGGGTCCCAGCCTCCCGAGACTTTACCACAATGTCATCGACGTAAGCTTCAACATTCTTCCCGAGCTGCGGGCCCAAGGTGATGTGCATCAGCCGCTGGAAGGTCACCCCTGCGTTACGCAGCCCGAATGGCATGCACGTGTAGCAGTATACCCTACACGGGGTCAGGAAGGCTGTCTTCTCGACGTCTTCTACCGCCATCTTGATCTGGTGATACCCAGAGAAGGCATCCAGGAAAAGCATAGCAGGTCGCATTCCGCAGTGGAATCGACGATCTGGTCGATGCGGGGGAGCGGGAACGGATCTTGTGGGCATGCCTTGTTGAGGTTGGTGAAGTCGACACACATACGCTCCTTCCCTCCCTTCTTTGGCACAACGACAGGGTTGGCCAACCAATCTGGGTATCGAACCCTCGCGGATGACCCCAGCGGCCTCTAATTTGGGTCTCCTGGACGATGAAGGCCTGCTTTTCTGTGGACTGCCGCCTGGCCTTCTGCTTCACGGGGCGCACGTTGGGGCACACGTTGAGGTGATGCTCGATTACACTCCTGGGGATCCCTGCCAACTGGTCCGGTTCCCAAGCGAATACCTTCTTGTTTGCGCGCAGGGAAACCCGACCAGGGCCTCCTCCTGCTCGGGTTTGAGGTGGGCGCCTATGGTGAAAGTGGCGTTGGTGGACCCGTCCTCATCGACGGGTATCTCGCTGGTTTCTGCCTTGTCCTGGGTGAACAACTGCTTCTTCTTGGCGGGTGCATCCCCCTTGGGCCCGGGGGTCTCCAAGTCGGCCGGCTGTGCCGACGCCGCCGTCTTGAAGGCAGCTTGAGCGCCCGCAGCGCGTCCCCGGTGTCCCCGTGCACAGTGAGGACACCGCTGCTCCCGGGCATCTTCATGAGGTTGTACGCCGGGTGCGCTTGCGGCCATGAATTGGGCCAGCGCTGGGTAGCGAGGATGGCGTCTGTTAGGGGAGGCCGATGGGGGCGATGTCGAAGTCAACCAGCTCCGTGCGGAAGTTTGTCGTAGGTGCGAAGGTCACGGAGCCGGATCTGCCCCAAGGAACTGGACGACTTGCCCCCGACGCTGAGAAGGGCCGGCTGGGTTGCAGCCGTTCCAGGGGTATGCGGAGGAGGTTGAAGGCCTCGACCGAGAGCACGCTGAAGCCCACGCCGCCATCAACGAGGGTTTTGGTGATGGTCACCTGGCAGATGGTGGGGGTGCACAACATGGGGAGCGCGCCCGAGCAGGCCTAGTTGGAGGGGTGGTCCTCTAAACTGAAGGTCAGGCCGGTCTCGGGCGCCGTCCGGCGGAGCCCCCTGCCGTGGAAGCGGCGCTGACCCGGCGGATGAACGGCTTGACGTGGTGACTTGTGGGCGGCGCCTGCGAGCCGCCCCAAGGAGGGCCGCGACGACCGGGGGTGTTGGTGTAGCGCGATGGGACGGCGCAGGAGAGCCCCCTGCGGCTGGCGGACACGAGCTCGGCGACGCGGTCGAGCCACTCTTCGTAGACGTCGTCGACGGGGGCGGTAGCGCAGGAGCTCATTTGCCGCGAGGAGCGCAGCTCGAGCCTCCAATGGGTGCGCGGAGCGCGCGGGAGAAACCAGCGGTGAGCGAGGGAGTAGCGGTGTGCGGCCGTCTTGCCGCACGGACGGATGCTGACGACGCCTTGCTGCTCGCCCCCCGGCCGGGCCGGTGGCGGCGTTGAGCGGCGGTGACGGGGAAGACGAGGACGTCCGCCGACGGGCGCCGTCTGGGCGACGCGGGAAGCGATGGCGGCCCGGCGCTCGGCGCGGGCCCGACGAGCGTCGGACATGGATGCGACGGTCGGAGGAGAACGGGGCGGTGGAAGACGAATTCCGGCGCACCCCTACCTGGCGCGCCAAATGTCGGATTTCGGGTTCCGGCAGACCCTTAAGGTTCGAACACTGGGGTGCGCACGGAGATTACGCCTTCTACCTCTCCGTCTCGCAAGGATCTAAACTAACGAAAGAACAGCGCAAGAGACACAGGGTTTATACTAGTTCGGGCCACCGTTGTGGTGTAATACCCTACTCTAGTTTGTGGTGGGTGGATTGCCTCTTGGGCTGATGATGATGAACAATACAAGGAAGAACAGCCTCGCGAGGGTCTGTTCTTGGCTGGGGCGTGAACTGCTGGGAGGAGTTCAGTCCACCCTTCTCTCTCTCTCTCTTCCTTCTTCTTGACCCGCCCCCCTCTTGTGTGGGTGGCTGTCCTATTTATAGAGGCCCTGGTCCTCTTCCCAAAATTGAGCGGGAAGGGAGCCAACAATGGCGGGCTAATTTGAAGGGGACAACTAGTACAGCTATCCTGACAAAAGTAGTCTTCGCCTGCGCAAAGCTCTGGTGATGACGCCGTCTTGGGCTCCACGGTGACCTCCGTCTCGTAGTCCTCCTGGTCTTGGTCTCGTTGCACCGAAATGGCAACCTTTGCCTGATGCCTCGGTACTCCGCGGCTGCGCTTGCCCCCTTTGCACCAAAGAGGAAAGGAGGACGCTGCGCGGGCTGGCACCCGCCTGGCACCCTGAGTCGTCATGGCTTGCGTCACGGGCACCTCGCGAGGTACCCCGCCTTGATCTCTCCGCCTCCTCGCGAGCCAGCCTGACGAGGCCGTGCCTGAGGAAGGTCCACGTCGTCCGCCCCGCGAGGCTTGTCCCCTTGCGAGGGTCTTGAGTCTTGTGTTGATGAAGATGGGCCGTGCTGGGCCCCCCTTTGAGGCCACGCCGCAGGTCGCAGGCAGGCAAGTCTGGGGACCCCCGTTCCCAGAACGTCGACAGAACTATATCAGTTCGAGCTCAACAATGTCTGGGAATTGGTCAAACGTCCAGATCCTCGCAAGCACAACATCATTGGCACAAAGTGGATCTACTGCAACAAGCAATAAGAAAATGGCCTTGTGGTGAGGAATAAGGCACGGCTCATAGCTCAAGGCTACACACAGGTTAAAGGAATTGACTTCGATAAAACTTTTGCACCTGTTGCTAGACTTGAGGCTATTCGCATATTACTTGCTTATGCTAACCATCATGATATCACTTTATATCAAATGGATTGTGAAAAGTGCATTCCTCAATGGTAAGCTTGAGGAAGAAGTATATGTTGCTCAACCCCCAGGTTTTGAAGATCCAAAGAATCCTGACAAAGTCTTCAGACTCAACAAGGCCCTCTATGGCCTCAAGCAGGCCCCACGGGCTTGGTATGATACCTTGAAGGAATTCTTCATGAAGAAAGGCTTCAAACCCGGTTCACTCGACCCTACTCTTTTCACTAAATCTTATGATGGTGAATTGTTTATTTGTGCCAAGTATATGTTGATGATATTATCTTTGGCTGTACTGACCAACGTCTAGTGATGAATTTTCCTACTTGATGAGTGAAGAATATCAAATGTCTATGATGGGAATTAAAAATTCTTCTTAGGTCTTCAAATTCGTCAACAAACGCAATGGCATATTCATTATCTCAAGAGAAATGAGTTTGATATTTACAGAGAAAGTCGACCCCTAAAAATGAAGTTCTTCGACTGAAGACTTTGGATTTCTGAAGACTTTGAAAGTGAAGAAATTGATGTAATCCTGAAGACTAGGTATTCGTTCAAGGAACATGAAGTGTGAAGACTTTTGTTTTCGTAGTTTCATTTTCTCCTTCTTGAGTCATAGGAAACACCGTACTGTTAAATGGGGTTGAGGAAATACTAAGGAAAAATTTCCAAGTGATGCTCAACTCAAATCCTACACCTACCAATCCCTTCGAGTGAAGCCATTGGAAATCTCATACAGTTCAGTCATATTGTTCAGTGACAGAGACGAAGTTCTTCTGTTCTCTGAGGAATTTGTTCCGAGTGAGGAGTTAGGATTTCGCCAGTGCGGATTGCCTACACAGTGAGGAACATGATAGCCCTGAGGAATTTGATACTCAAATTTCCGACCGTTGCTGTGCTATGCACCAGCTGTCCCAAAATATCTATCCACCTAATGGTCATATCATTGAAGGGCATTTATGTCTTATCATGTCGGGCTGCTCCCTAGGCTATAAATAGCCGCCCCCTACAACCACTAGCTGGTTGGCTGCTCCGAGAGAAACTGACACTTGTCATTTGAGAGCAACCCATCCTCCGAGGACTTTGAGCGAAAATCATCAAGTGAGGAAAAACCCAAACCCAAACACCTACAAACCCCAAGTGATTGAGCATCACTGAAGAGATTGATCCTGCATGGATCCGACGCTTGTTACCTTTGAAGACTGTGCTTCTTCCAGACGGTTAGGCGTCAAGGTCTAGAGCATCCAAGAGGAATTGTGGATCGCCGAGTGACCAAGTTTGTGAAGGTTCAGAAGTCACCTGAAGACTTACCACGAGTGATTGGGTGAGGTCAGTGTGACCTTAGCTCAATGAGAATACGGTGAGGACTGTGTGTCCTCAGGTTTAAATACCTAGCCGCTCCAACCAGATGTACAACTGAGACAGCGGTTGGAACTGGTCTACCAAATCATTGTCTTCACCAAGCTCACTGGTTCTATTTCCTCAACTCTTTCATTTCCTCATAACTGTGTTGAGTGCTTGTTCGTATCTGTGTTTGAAGACTTTGACTGAAGACTTTCTCAATTTTCTCAGTTCAATTTCTTTAGTCTGTGTGTCTTCATCCTCTGTTATCCTGTGTTTACGCTTTCTATACTTTGTGCTTGTCTTCATTTCATCATGATGACTATGCTTGTGTTATGTTATGTTTACTTTTGAGTACTTATTCTGCTGCTAGTATTCTTCGCTAAGGAATTTCCTCACCTGCAAATTCCTCAATGAAGAATTCATAAAAATCGCCTATTCACCCCCTCTAGTCGATATAATGCACTTTCAGCCCCTCACCTACCGCTATGCCCCCTCCCAGGTCCACTCCCTTCTCTCCCTTGCTCGTGCTCGCCCTTTCTCCCCACTGCCCGAGCACGCCTGCCGCCGTGCCTCGCTCGTCCTCGCGGCTACCGACCTCGCCTCGCCGACCTGTCCAGTAGCTCCGCTGTCATCGACTACCTCGTCCCGTCCACGGGCGCAAGCCGGGGAGAACCACATGCCGCGGATTGAGCCGCCCCCTTCCGCCTCGGTTGCCGGTGATGTCCCTCCTCTCCGATGCTCACTGCTGCTACTAAGATCTCGAAGGCTTTCCTTAGCCACGCGGTGAGCTCCTCCACCTCCTACTCCTCTCCGTTAGCTTCCTCCCGCGCCGTAGCTAGCTTGCCACCGCGCCCGTTTTCTGTCCACCACCGACGAACTCGTGGCCGTCGCCATAGCCGCTGTCACGCTCGCCTGAGCACGCCACCGTGCTCCTGGCGCTTCCAGGAACCCAACGCACCCGCGCACACGCTTCCCCGTGGCCCCTAGCTTCTAGCTCGTTGAGGGCCCGAACACCACCGCCGCCACGGCTTGTTGCCCCCCCGAGCTGCGTGCGCGTGGGGGCCCGAAACCCCCCCGCCGCCACGGCTTGTTGCCGGCGCCACTCCAGCCATCCCCGCCCCTGCTGCTTGCTCCATCGGATGCGCCGCATCACCAGCTAGCTGTATCCATAAACCACACGCGTTTTGGTGCCCTGTAGCGCCGAAACCACCTTCGCCCGAAGTCCGGCGCCGCCCGCGGTGGTCACCATCCGACGTTCCCGGTCGCCTCAACCGCTCCTGCCGATGTCGTTCGACGCGGCTTCGTCTCCGCGTTCAAACGCGACCAACCGCTTTCATTTTGGTGGTCTGTGGGCGAATCCCGCGCGTCGCTGCAGTCTCCTGTGGTCGCCAGCGTTGCTCCGGCCGCCGCCCTGACCTGGCGCCGATGTAGCCCTATGGGGGCCACCCCAGTGAGGCTGTCAGGGGGCCCCGACGCGCCAGTTGACCACGTTGACTCTGGTCAACGCAGTTACTGTGCATGACATGTGGGCCCTGTCTGTTAATTAGGCTAATTAAACGTTTTTATAAATAAAATTAATTAGTTTAACCTAATAGTCACTGACTAATGGGGCCCACACCCCTAACTAGTACTGTTAGGCAAATTAATCCACTGTTAGTGCCATAGAGGCTGACATGTGGGTCGCACTGGACCCACAGGTCAGGTTTTACCCGATCAGCGAGTCTGTTGACTACTGACGTCATCAACACGTCATGCTGACGTCATATTTTCTTTTCTGTTAATTTAATTAATTCCAAAAAATGTTTAAACCTTTAAAAATTCATAGAAATTAAACCGTAGCTCGGATCGAAAAACTTTATATATGAAAGTTGCTCAGAAAAATCCAACGAACCCGAATACATGGTCCATTCACCTGCCACATGCCCCTAGCATGCTGAACATGGAACCGTCCCCTCTCTTCCATCTGTCCAGAATTCATCTAACGCCAGGAATTCATCCTTGGATGTTTATCCCCTCCGTCTGCAACGTGTAGTACTGCGTTAGGACAACCCTAGCTCTGCCTACCATCATGTAATGCTTAGTGATGCATCTGTTTGCTCTGTATTTACTGTTTCTTCCCCCTCTTCTCTTCGATAGACCCCGAGACCGATGCCGCCCCTGTGATCGACTACGTCGACGACACTTCTTCTTTTTCAGCAGAGCTTCCAGGCAAGCAAACCCTCCTTGAGCATTTCGATATCGCCCATTTCTTTCCCTCTCATGCTTGCATTAGAACTGCTACTGCTTTCTGTATGATCCTACTCTGATGCATAGCCTGTTTTTGTTACCTGCTTATCCTAAACTGCTTAGTATATGTTGGTTAGTGATCCATCAGTGACCCCCACCTTGTCCTTGTTGCCCTGGCTTCATCATCGAAGACCAGGCCTCGACACCACACATCACTTTCCCCTATTTGTTGCTCGACTCTGCAGAGTTACCATTGAGTGCCGAGGGCGGGACCTCATACATCACTCCTGATGATATCTCTGTAGTGTAGCTATACGGTCGTGGTCATCGAGGGTGATTTCCTCCTTAACCACTTCTGATACGGCTCTGTCGTGCAACCCCTCAAGTGTGAACCTCGAGGGTGGATCCTCTTACGTTCACCTTGATGATTATATCGAGTGGAATTCACCGGGGGTGATTCCTCGGGTTTTCCCCTTGGTGTTAGACACAAGTTACTATGGTTACTATGACTTTACACTGAACCATGTTACTAAAGACGGGTCGGCCCTAAGGGGTACCCGCATGAGCTTAATAGCGAGTTATGTGGAGTCGGGTTGACCTGGAAGGTGCCCGCGATATACTTACGAGGCATGGCCGGGAATTCTTAGCCCTTGCCGCAAGTACTCGAGACGGGGCGACGGGGTCACATCTTTCGTGAGTCTCTGCTCGTGACCGCACTACCAACACACTAACAGTTTGGATATTTGATCCGAGGGGCCTCTAGCCTGATAGCACTAACCATCACGTGGGCATTGTATGGGCGTTCTGCGTCGTATGCATCAGCCGAAGCTTATTAGACGTCAGCGACTGAGCGGCGCACGCCGGGTTGGACTGGTAAGCTCCTGCCTTTTTAAGGAGGTAGCTACATCTGCTCACCGGCCGCGTTCGCAATGTGCAGGAGTTCCCGGGGCGATGGCCCATGACCCCTGGGGGCATAGGCTTATTCCGGCGCTGACCTCTCTATTAGGCCTAGGTTGGGTTGCGGCGTATTGGTTGGCTGAGGCCGGGCATGACCTAGGAAAGTGTGTCCGGCCGGAGTTAACCGAGCATGGTGGATAAGTTGGTGCACCCCTGCAGGGAAGAAAACATATATCGATAGCCTGTCCTACGGTAATGGACACTTGGAGTTGTATCCTGATCGATACAACTAGAATTGGATACTTGAGATGAGAAATGGATAGTATGGCTCTGGGATTGCTTTCTCGCAGGGAGTCGAGAAAGGATCTCTGGCCGAGGTTGATAACACTACTACTACTTTACATTATGTTGATCTATACTATTCTATATGCTGCAAGATGCTTGGAGATGCTTGAAGATGCTAGTCTTCGATAGGCTAGGCTTTCCCCTTCTTTTCTGGCATTCTGCAGTTTAGTCCACAGATACAGCCCATTCGTTTGATACAGATGCATACTTAGTTTAGATCTGATGTAAGTCTTGCGAGTACTTTGGATGAGTACTCATGGTTGCTTTGCTACCTCTTTTCCCCCCATACCTGATTGTTGCGACCAGATGACTGATCCCAGGAGTCAGATGACACCACTGATGACTACTACTACCCTGAGGGTGCCTACTACTACGTGATGGCCGCTGACGACCTGGAGTAGTTAGGAGGCTCCCAGGAAGGAGGCCTTGCCTTTTCGATCAATGTTGCATCTCTCTCTTTT
>NC_053028.1:386277304-386298831 GCF_003073215.2 Triticum urartu
AAAGCGCGAGTTTAAGGTCGGAGAGTATGTTCTTTTGTACAACTCTCATTTCATATTCTTTGCAAGAAAACTTGTCTCAAAATGGGAAGGCCCATATGTCATTGAGGAGGTTTACCGGTCTGGAGCCATCAAAATAAATAATTCCGAAGGTACTAACCCGAAGGTTTTCAATGGGCATCGAATAAAGCATTATATCTTAGGTACTCCCATTAATGTTGAAATTAATATTATCCAAACTATGATACCAGAAGAACACATAAAAGAGTCCTTCTGGAACACTCTAGTATCGTGAAAATAAGGAGGTACGTGATACGGTAAGTAAACGAACTCCGAAAAATCCGCAAAAATATTTTTTATCAGTTTTGGAATATTTAAGAATTTTGGGAATAAAGAAACTTCCAGGAAGCATCCCTTGGTGGGCACAAGACACCAGGGTGCGCCAGGCTTGCTTGGCGTGCCCAGGTGGGTTGTGCCCACCTGGGACACCTTTCATACTCCGTTTTTCTACCATATGCTTGTCCTCCAAGATAAAAAATCTATATATACTTCCCGAACCTGTTGACCACCGTATCACGGAGAAATCCTTTGTTCTCTTTTCTTGCTGTTTTCTGACAGATTCAACTAGACCAACGTCATGTCTTCCTCACCCTTCAATAATGGAGAAGGAGACATAGGGTCGGTTCAGGAGGATCTAAGGAGGGATGAAGCAGAAGAGGTTACTATGGAGGAAGAAGAGGAAAGTCCCTTTGGGATTCACCCTCCGGCCTCCAAGAGGGGTACACTAGCTGTCATCTCTGCTCACCCTGATCCTCATCAAGCCATGGGATCATCGAACAATCAAGCGAGCTTGGAAGTGTAAGAAGAGATCCCACCAAGGAGGCCATTACATAGGTTACATCATAATAATTTTCATAATTTGATTCACAATTATGGGTTCGAGAACACTCCTCATAGGCACATGCCGTCCAACTGGGACATATCCCGGCCAAGAGAAAATAGTGCAGGAACAAAACCATGGGGCCCTGAGAATAAACACATAATGGTCAAGGAGAAGAAAAATAGTGAATTAATTCATCAAGCCCTTCGAGAGATTCAAGGTTTGAGGCATCTACTCATGGTTATATTGGAGAATACTACTTCATCACCACCATCATCATCTTCACCACCAAAAGAAAATTGAGTATCGGGTATGGGCACTCGGTTTCCGCCAAGCTTGTGGGAGGTGCCCCGGTATCGTATCATCCCACTATCTTTTTTGCTTTTATCTATTTTAGTTCGATCCTTTTGCTTTAGATGAATAAAATTTTAGTTCGATCATTTCTTCTTTGAGAGTTTGCTTAGTGATCTATCCCTGTAATCGTGTGCAAGTTATATAATAAAGTTTAGTATGAGTTTTTGCTTTCTTTACTTTCATGTTGCAAATAAAAGAAAATAAATAAGAAGGGAAACAAATAAAAGAAAGGAAATAAATAAAGAAAAGATTATATACTAATCCTATGGTAGGTGATGGCACCACGTAAGGAAAATTATAAGTAGAAAATTCTATTAGAGATTGACAAACATAGCATTAGTCAATGATGCAACTCATGAAAGAGTTAATAAGGGAAGAGAAGATTCACATATAAATATACTATCCTAGAAATCTTTTGTGATTGTGAGCCCTCATCAAAATATTATATGCCAAAATTGTTGACGTTGGACAAGGAAGACAACTTAATCATTTATGTTTGTTCATATTCACATAGAAGTTATATTGTCATAAATCCTTTAACATGTGGTGCTTGCCCCCTACCTTTGCTAGCCAAAAATTCCGCACTAAGTAGAGATACTACTTGTGCATCCAAAAACCCATAAACCCAAATCTTATTTTCAAGTGTCCACCATACCTACCTAGGGATTGAGCAAGATCCCTCAAGTAAGTTGTCATCAGTGCAAAAAGGCAATAAAAATTGCTTCTAAATGTGTGAGATCATTTAGTATAAGAGAAAATTGAGCATTGCACGAACTTGTGATGGTGAAGAATAAAAGCGACAGACTACATAATAAAGGTCACTATCACAAGGGGCAATGTAACATGACGTTCTTTTGCACTAAGGAGTTGAGCATACAAACAAATAAGCGCATGGCAACCTCTGCTTCCCTCTGCGAAGGGCCTATCTTTTACTTTTATGTATTTACTTTTATGCAAAGAGTCAAAGTTTTCCTTCTATTCCTTTTTATTTTTCTCCTTTGGCAAGCATCATGTGGTGAGGAAAGATCTAGGCACATATGTCCAGTTGAATATGGGTGGCATGAGTTATTATTGTTGACATCACCCTTGAGGTGAGTATGTTGGGAGGCGAAACCATAAGCCCCCTATCTTTCTATGTGTCCGGTTGAAACGTTTTTCTCATGGGTACGTGGTGAGTGTTAGAAATCATAGAAGACTATATGATGGTTGAGTATGTGGACTTGCCTAAAGGATCCGACACATGACCCTTCCTGAAAAGATGATGAATTGTAGTTGCAAATTTGACTAAGAACATAGTTTGTTGGTTTCTAATAGAGTTTTTGCTTTATACTTTGATTGTGTGATGAACTATTACTCATTCATGAGAAGTATATGATAAAAGTTCTATGATAAAAGTCAAATGTTTAATTTTGTTGCTGTTATAATAATCAACATGATGCTTCTATGTCCGTATTTTGTTTTTATCGACACCTTTCTGTCAAAGCATGTGGACATGTTTTTCAATTTCGTTTTTCGCCTGAAGACAAGCGAGGTCTAAGCTTGGGGGAGTTGATACGTCCATTTTGCATCATGTTTTCTTACTGTTATTTACAATATTTTTATCCATAATAATGCTTTTTGGAGTAATTCTAATGCCTTTTCTCTCATAATATGCAAGGTATACACAAAGATGGAGAATTCTGGTAGTTGGAAATCTGGACCTGGAAAAGCTACACCAGGCCACCTATTCTGCACAACTCCAAACAAGCTAAACTTCACTGAGATTTTTTATGGATTATTTAAGAATTATTGGAGCAAATAACTACCAGAGGGGGCCCACCAGGTGGGCACAACCCACCTGGGCGCGCCAGGGAGCCCAGGCGCGCCCTGGTGGGTTGTGCCCTCCTCGGCCCACCTCCGGTGCCAATATTTTGGTATATAAGTAATTTTGAGCTAGAAAAAATAATGAGAAGACTTTCGGGACGAATTGCCGCCGCCTCGAGGTGGAACTTGGGCATGAGCACTTTTGCCCTTCGGCGGAGCGATTCTACCGGGGGAACTTCCCTCCTGGAGGGGGAAATCATCGTCATCATCATCACCAACAACTCTACCATCTCGGGGAGGGAAATCTCCATCAACATCTTCAACAACGCCATCTCCTCTCAAACCCTAGTTCATCTCTTGTGTTCAATCTTGTTACCGGAACTATAGATTGGTACTTGTGGGTGACTAGTACTGTTGATTACATCTTGTAGTTGATAACTATATGGTTTATTTGGTGGAAGATTATATGTTCAGATCCAATATGTTATTTAATACCCCTCTAATCATGAGCATGTTTATCATTTGTGAGTAGTTACCTTTGTTCTTGAGGTCACAGGATAAATCATGTTGCAAGTAATCATGTGAATTTGATATGTGTTTGATATTTTGATAGTATGTATGTTGTGATTCCCTTAGTGGTGTCATGTGAACGCCGACTACATGAAACTTCACCATATTTGGGCCTAAGGGAATGCATTGTGGAGTAGCAATTAGATGATTGATTGTGAGAGCGACATAAACTTAAACCCCAGTTTATGCGCTATTCCGTAAGGGACTGATTGGATCCAAAAGTTTAATGCTATGGTTAGAATTTATTCTTAATACTTCTCCCATAGTTGCGGATGCTTGCGGGAAAGTTAATCATAAGTAGGAGGTTTGTTCAAGTAAGAACAACACCTAAGCACCGGTCCACCCACATATCAAATTATCAAAGTAGCGAACATGAATTAAACCAACATGATGAAAGTGACTAGATGAAATTCCCGTGTACCCTCAAGAACGCTTTGCTTATTATAAGAGACCATTTTGGCCTGTCCTTTGCCTCAAAAGGATTGGGCTACCTTGCTGCACTTTTGCTACTACTATCGTTACTTGCCCATTACAAATTATCTTGCTATCAAACTACTCTACTAGTTACGATTTCAGCACTTGCAGACATTACCTTACAGAAAACTACTTGTCATTTCCTTCTGCTCCTCGTTGGGTTCGACACTTTTACTTATCGAAAAGAGCTACAATTGATCCCCTATACTTGTGGGTCATCATGCAGCAAGATTTACGAGTTCAGGCCCTTCTCAGAGGAAGTAATAGCCCTACGTCTCGGTGCCTGGGGGCTTGGTCGACTGGATTATGCGTGAAAGTTACAAGGGTGTGAACCCTTGTGACAGAGGGGAGGGGTGGTGTAACACCTACAATGCGGCTATATCTCCCACGTGTCGGGGCACGACTTAGAGGCATAGCCACATGGTAGGTTTGTCGCAAGAGGGGTAATCTTCACACAATCCCATGTACTGAATAAGAAAGGGATAAAGAGATGGCTTACAATCGCCACTTCACACAAATACAAGTTAAAAATACATCATCCAGAGTGCAATCAACGTCCGACTACGGAACCCAAAATAAAAGAAGACAAACTAAAATGCTAGATCCCCGATCGTCCCAACTGGGCTCCACTACTGATCAACAGGAAACAAAACAAAAAAGATCAAGATCTTCATCGAGCCACCCACTTGAGCTCGGTTGCGTTGCCTGCACTGGCATCATCGGCACCTGCAACCATTTGGAAGTATCTATGAGTCACGAGGACTCAACAATCTCACACCCGCGAGATCAAGACTATTTAAGCTTATGGGTAGGAAAGGGTAGTGAGGTTTAGTTGCAGCAAGGACTAAGCATATATGGTGGCTAACTTACGCAAATAAGAGCGAGAAGAGAAGCAACGCAATGGTCGAGAAGATAGAAGTGATCAAGAAGTGATCCTGAAACTACTTACGTTCAAACATAACACAAGAACCATGTTCACTTCCCGGACTCCGTCGGAAAGAGACCATCACGGCTATACATGCGGTTGATGCATTTTAATTAAGTTAAGTGTCAAGTTCTCTACAACCGGATATTAACAAATTCCCATCTGCCTCATAACCGCGGGCACGGCTTTCAAAAGCTCAAACCCTACAGGGGTGTCCCAACTTAGCCCATCACAAGCTCTCACGGTCAACGAAGGATATTCCTTCTCCCGGGAAGACCCGATCAGTCTCGGAATCCTGGTTACAAGACATTTCGACAATGGTAAAACAAGACCAGCAAAGCCACCTGATGTGCCGACAATCCCGATAGGAGTCGCACGTATATCGTTCTCAGGGCAACACCGGATGAGACAGACTACGAGTAAAACCAGCCCTTGAGTTTCCCCGAGGTGGCCCCGCAGGCGGCTCGGTTCAGACCAACACTTAGAGAAGCACTGGCCCGGGGGGTTTAAATAAAGATGACCCTCGGGTTGGCCGACCCAAGGGAAGGGTAATAGGTTGTTAGGAAAATCTAAAACCAAGGTTGGGCCTTGCTGGAGGAGTTTTATTCAAAGCGAACTGTCAAGGGGTTCCCATAACACCCAACCGCATTAGGACACAAAATCAAGGAACATAACACCGGTATGAAAGAAACTAGGGCGGCAAGAGTGGAACAAAACAAAACACCAGTCATAAGGTCGAGCCTTCCACCCTTTACCAAGTATATAGATGCATTAATTAAAATAAGAGATATTGTGATATCCCAACATATCCATGTTCCAACATGGAAAAAACTTCATCTTCACCTGCAACTAGCAACGCTATAAGAGGGGCCGAGCAAAAGCGGTAACATGGCCAAACAATGGTTTGCTAGGAAAGGTGGGTTAGAGGCTTGACATGGAAATATTGGAGGCATGATATAGCAAGTGGTAGGTAGCGCGGCATAGCAATAAAGCGAACAACTAGCAAGCAAAGATAGAAGTGATTTCGAGGGTACGATCATCATGCCTGAGATCCCGCAAGGAAGAAGAACGAGTCCATGAAGAAGACGAATAGACGTAGTCGAACGGATCCTCACAACTATGAAACGAAACCGAAGCTAATGAGAGAAGCAACCCGGAAAGAAGAAAGCAACATAGCAAACAACCATCACATAAACATGGCATGATGCACAACCAAGTATGATGCATGTCCGGTTTAATGAGGCATGGCATGACAAAGTGCACGAACAACTCTACAAATTAAGTGGAGCTCAATATGCAACGAGTTGCATATTGACGGAACACCACATTCAAGTTATTTAGTTCGATCTCATTTATGTACCCAGCAATATTAAATGTTGATTAACATGGCAAGAGGTGAAGCATATGAAAACTACCTATCTAGGCAAGTTTAAATGAGGCCGGAACAACAAGCAACAAGCCCGGAAAAATCCTCATGAGCATATATTAGATTTGGTACTGTTCTGCCCTAAACCATATTTTAGAGTTATTAAACATGCAAAGTACAGCCTCCATGTTAACCTATGCATTTTTCTACCCCATTTACATATAAAGTTTGTTAAGTTTGGAGCTACGGTTATTTAGTTATGAAATAAACCATTTAAACATGGCATTTATGCAAACTAATGCAAGCAACATTTTAAACATTGCAAACGTGCATGAAAGTTGGAAATTATTAATCTACACAAAATTCTAAACATCTTTCATATATAAATCATTTTAAACCGATGCACCATTTGTGAGTTATGTTATGCATGAACTAGGAGGACTTTTCTATAAAACTGCAGTTTTCTTCAAAATAGAGAAATTCGTTCGCTAAAAAACAGCAGTTGGGCCGAAACTGGTTGGCCCAATAGTGAGAAAAAAAGGAGGGTGCACAGGGGTCAGCTCACCCATGGGCTTGGCCTGGTGGGTGGAGAAGGAAGCAGCAGGCCGGAAGGGGTGCTGGGCCTGGCGAGGCCCACGCGCTGGCACAGGTCAACAAGAGCAGGGCAGCGCTGGAGCATCTCCGACGAGGGCGACGCAGGGAGCAGTTCAGGCCGGCCGACGACGGAGGTGGTCGGGGAGACGCCGGGCGGTGAGGCAGGGGCAGGGAGGTCCAGATCCGGCGGCAGAGGAGCCTAGCGGCGCCGGCAGTGGAGCTTGGACGAGGCGCGACTGGCTCCTAGGATGCAGGGCTCGGCGGCGGGACTTGGCGAAGGCGGCGGAATGAGCGGCGGCGACACTGGACCATGCGACGCCGGGGAGGTCCAAGGCACAGGGATCCGGCGCGGTGGCTCGATGGTCTCGATCCGGGCGGTGGGATCGGTGTACTCCGGCGAGGCTGATGAGCGGCGGCAGAGCAGGCGCTTGTGGGGGCGCGGCCAGGCTCGTCTGGGCCCAGATCCGGCCTGGGGCGGGCCTGAGATGGGCTTCAGCGGGCCCTGCGGGAGGTGGAGGGAGGCAGGGGTGACATGGCGCGTTGGGGTTGGCTGCGCGCGGTGGCTGGTGACGGCGCTGCAAATCGGAGCATGCCAAGTGGCGGGGACGCGATTGCCGGCACGGAAACGGAGGGGAGCGGCGGCGCTGATGATTGGGGCGGCGCGGAAAACAAGGAGGGGGTTAGGAGGCTGCCAAAAATGGTAGGGCAGGGGGTTTAAATAGGAAAGGAGGCTAGGATTAGGGTTAGGAGGGGTTTCTGGAGCGTTTTGGAGCCTCCGATCATGATCGTGCGGCTCCGGACAGAGGGGGAACTAGGTGGGGTTTGTGGGCTGTGTAGGAGAGGTCTCAGGCCGAGAAGAGCGAGACGGAAATGCAGCCCGACAAGGTTTCCGGAGACCGAAAATGTCCGACATTAGACCGACTATATTGCCGCTATAGTTATCCGTTGGGGCATCAAACGAACTCCGAATGCGACAAAATTTGACAGGCGGTCTACCTACACTATAACAAGACCGCACGTCAACTTTCATCCCATTCGAGAACATTTTCCGGCCACTTTTAAAATAATATTTCGGACATGCTGCAGGCGCGTTCAAGTGTGTCTGGGCTCAGAACGGACAACGGAAAGAACGGGGGAGACCAGGACGGATGCAAGTTTTAAAAACATGAGGATGCAATGCACATGATGATATGACAAGATGCAACACGCAAGCGAATGACATGCCAACAACAGCGAATAACTGGAAGACACCTGGCGTGACGGTCTCGGGGCGTTACAACACTCCACCACTACAAGGGGATCTCGTCCCGAGATCTAGGATGGCATTGGAGGGAAACGGAAGAGGAAGAGGTAAAACAAAGTTGCTTCTTGGACAAACGAGTGAAACCACGAACCTTGAGAGGTTGAACAATTGAAAGAAAGAAAACAACGAAGATGAACAAAGTTGAAAGCACTCCGTTAGAAAAGAGGAACAAGGAACATTACTAGAACCTTGTAGGTTGAAAGACATAAGAAAAAGGGTTGCAATGGACAAGAAGTACATGCAAGCACTCCGGTAGAAACGAGATGTACAAGAAACGATAAAGATGAATTACGACAACACTCCGGTTAAAACAAGATAGAGACAGAATAAGAATGATATAATTTGGACAGCACTCCGACTGTAAATGGAAGGAATTGAACATGAACTTTACAAGATGAGAGGATACTTGATGAGATCAACAACAGACTGCCTTCGGAACTATTGAAAGAATGGCACAATGGGTAAGAAAGATTTCAGACATCACTCCGGTTGAGAAGGGAGGCAAAACTTGATAAGATGAGAGAACTTGAATGAAGGACACGACACTCCGGTTGAATGGATAAGAAAAAGGAAAGAACATGATCTTTGGCAAAATGGGATGATGGACGAAGAGAGCAACATCACTATGCCTCTGGAACGAAAGAATAGAAGTTGAATCATTGGCAAGGAAAGAATTGAGAAGAAAATGACAACTTCTGCCACAAATGAGCTTGGAAAACACCCTTGCAAGAAAATTTTAATGGAGTTGTTGGAAAACCAACAACGAAACGAATAAGCTTGTATTGGGCTTATGGAAAACTTATCGAAATTGAGGCGAAATTCTGCCACTACGGAAACAATAGATTGGATTTATATCAACAAGGAGACGAGAAGCTTATTTCACTGGGAGGATAAATGAAGAACTTGGGTAATTTATGAGCACCATAATAGCCACAATCCCTAGGGAAAGCTTTAGGTGAAATATGACCCAATATAACTCCAATGAAGAGATTGATGGATTGAAAAAATGTCTTGAGCGAAGAGAAAATGATGGATTTAGATATGTCACTCTTGAAAACTTGTGACTCATGAAAACACGAAGGGAAATTATCCACAATGACATAACACCACCTCAAAAGATGAGATAGAAAGAATTGCACTTCAGAATGCAAGATGAAGAATGCTTGAACTCCTCAAAACAAGACATGTGTTGAACACCATGTTTATTTAGAGTATAGCTTAGCAGATCATAGCTTCAAGAGAAATCTTGAAGAGCAATAGAAGAATGCAAAGAATCCTTGATGAACCACCACGTAGAAACTCCATGACGAACTCTAGTAATAAAGGATGATAGAAAGGAAGAGAAGTTTAAAACACCACATGAAGCCTTGTGATGATTAGATGGAACTTCGCGACGAGATAAAACGGGAAGCTTGGAACTCTGGAAAAGAAAAGATGAAGCAACTTGAAACCAAGAATTTCTTCCTCATGAACAAACTCCGGAAGAAGGAATTGAATTTACTCGATGACACAAGAATAAGAATTACATTATGCTTATCCTTCATCAACTTAAATTGATGACAAGCAACGGATTTGGCATACCACTTATTCTCGTAGAAAGGATTAAGAGAGATATAGCGTGAACTTAATGGACCACCGGTAGGGTTGGAAAGAACGAATGAATCTATAAGATAGCGAAGGAAGAGAACTCTTGAATGAACCACCATAAGAATTGAAAATGATTGAAGAAAAGATAAAGAAACACTGGGAAGAATTAGAGAGCGAATGAAGATAATCAGGGAATTTAGATACATGAGAACGATGAGATTACAAGCTAATTAGAGAATACTTGAATGAAGCGCCGGTATGATTTGGAGAACGAGAGCTGAAAAGCTGGAATGAATAATACTGAGATGATGGGCTCTTGAGAAACAAACTGAAAAAACTCCTGAATTGCTCCGGATGGGTGAAAAGAATTCTCACAAAACAATTATGAGAGGATGGCATAGCGCTAGAACCATGAATCTTGGAGAGAACGGACCAAGATTTGAGAGAAACTCTTCTTCGGTCTTCAAATGTTGAGAATGATGATGATATACACCACCATGAATTGTTGAGACACTCTGGAATAATGAAGAATATAAAGGTTGAATCAACAATGAAAAGAATTTGACAGATCTTGGAGAAAAAATATATGACTGATGAAAATCCATTCTTATGTCACACTTTGAAAGAATTTAAGAATAACTCCGGGAAAATTAGAAGAGTCAGGTAAGATCCTAGGAAAAGAGCTGTGGGTTAGGGCCCACTCAAGAGAAACACCGTTGAAATGATTTGAAGAGAGATTGCACCGGTTGAATTAAATGGCTAGAATGAGATAACAACCTCAAAATAACTTGAACGGAATCGAGAATGTAACTGTGAATCTTCCGAGATATCTTCAGCACTCCGGAACAATTGAATAACGAGAAGTGGATGATTAAGAGGTGCACCGGCATGATAAAACATTTGAAATGAGGAAAGGATATGATCGATAGAGCTTGAATTGAATCCACCAGAGAAGAAAAGAGAATGAAGAATGATAAACTTGTAGAGCATCTTCATGAGAACCACCGGGTAAGAACATTGATTGATAAGAATGAAGATACTTCACATCCATAAAATGGATACTTGATTAAGAAATCTTAGTCCCTGAAGAAAAAGGGTGGAAGGGCAGGAAAAACAAAGGCAACTTGGGACAGAAGGAATGGATACCATTGAGAAAACTTAGAATTGATCTAGCAAATATTGATCGGATCCACTTGAAGAGAAACACTCCGGTTGAAAAAGAAATGGCATGACCATCTCGATGATCGAAAAGGATTAGCACTCCCATAGAAATATGAGAACACCGCTTAGAAAGAGGCATGGAATCAACATTTGACTTCGAAGCAACTCGAATACCACAACTCAAAACAAAACAAAGGATTGGCTTGCAGAATAAGCCGGAACAACATATGATAGAGATTTCATCCGAAGTTTTCGTGGTGGGGCCCACACGGGCTCGATCGTACAACACCATTACTTACAAGGCAGTGCACATGACATACGAAGCATCCCTGAGTCAGCCTAGCCAAGGACTCTTTAAGACACAACGAGACCACTGTAAAACCAACGGTGGGTAGGCGGACCACTAGACGTCGAACCCCAATCTCATATCATGCATCTGTCAGAAAGATATCCTAGGAGCTATTTGAATTCCCACCTATAAAACTCTCGAAACTTTCTGGTTATGCAATCAGGTGTTGGGGATACAGGGGAAGCAATATATCTCACCCAAACTAACAATCCCTACATCCAGCTGTATCCATCCTTCAACACATAACCAAGAAACCTTCGGAAATCGTGTACCTCAACCTTCGAAAAGCATCCATTATACGAGTTATGGCAATACTCCCGAACTCCCGCCCCAGTACTGGGTGGCGTCGAGGTTATCTCACCAACAACTGCATAAAAGAGATTTTCGATGTCGGCGAAACTCAGGTATTCCAGAACTGCAACGATAAAATTGTGATGACAACACCTCGGAGCTCAACTCCCCGGGACACTGCCACAACCCCTAAATGTCAGGAGGCACCAGGAACAATGTTCTCGTCACAAGACTACCGGAACGATTCCAAGATACTCGCGTGATCCTAATTTTTTTCGTGAAATTTGAGAAGTGAAAAGTCAAAACTTCTACGTCAGGAGGTCTCACCAGAGCGACGAAGGGAATGAGAAGTAAAAAGAATCCTACTCTCCGATATATATAATCCTAAGACTCAAAACATTTTGTTCTAGACTCAACAACGTCAGCGATTCGATCAAGCAGGGGGCTCCTAAGTCGGGGATGGCTCTGATACCAACTTGTAACACCCACAATGCGGCTATATCTCCCATATGTCGGGGCACGACTTAGAGGCATAGCCGCATGGTAGGTTTGTCGCAAGAGGGGTAATCTTCACACAATCCCATGTACTGAATAAGAAAGGGATAAAGAGATGGCTTACAATCGCCACTTCACACAAATACAAGTTAAACATGCATCATCCAGAGTGCAATCAAGGTCCGACTACGGAACCCAAAATAAAGGAAGAGAACCCCAAATGCTAGATCCCTGATCGTCCCAACTGGGCTCCACCACTGATCAACAGGAAACGAAACAAAACAACGATCAAGATCTTCATCGAGCCACCCACTTGAGCTCGGTTGCGTTGCCTGCACTGGCATCATTGGCACCTGCAACTGTTTGGAAGTATCTGTGAGTCACGAGGACTCAACAATCTCACACCCGCGAGATCAAGACTATTTAAGCTTATGGGTAGGAAAGGGTAGTGAGGTGGAGTTGCAGCAAGCACTAAGCATATATGGTGGCTAACTTACACAAATAAGAGCGAGAAGAGAAGCAACGCAATGGTCGAGAAGGTAGAAGTGATCCTGAAACTACTTACGTTCAAACATAACACAAGAACCGTGTTCACTTCCCGTATTCCGCCGAAAAGAGACCATCACGGCTACATACACGGTTGATGCATTTTAATTAAGTTAAGTGTCAAGTTCTCTACAACCGGATATTAACAAATTCCCATCTGCCACATAACCGCGGGCACGGCTTTCGAAAGTTCAAAGCCTGCAGGGGTGTCCCAACTTAGCCCATCACAAGCTCTCACGGTCAACGAAGGATATTCCTTCTCCCGGGAAGACCTGATCAGTCTCGGAATCCCAGTTACAAGACATTTCGACAATGGTAAAACAAGACCAACAAAGCCACCCGATGTGCCGACAATCCCGATAGGAGTTGCACGTATCTCATTCTCAGGGCAACACCGAATAAGACAGGCTACGAGTAAAACCAGCCCTCGAGTTTCCCCAAGGTGGCCCCGGAGGCGACTCGGTTCGGACCAACATTTAGAGAAGCACTGGCCTGGGGGGATTAAATAAAGATGACCCTCCGGTTGGCCGACCCAAGGGAAGGGTAATAGGTTGTTAGGCAAATGTAAAACCAAGGTTGTGCCTTGCTGGAGGAGGTTTATTCAAAGCGAATTGTCAAGGGGTTCCCATAACACCCAACCGCATTAGGAACGCAAAATCAAGGAACATAACACCGGTATGATGGAAACTAGGGCGGCAAGAGTGGAAGAAAACAAAACACCAGGCATAAGGCCGAGCCTTCCACCCTTTACCAAGTATATAGATGCATTAATTAAAATAAGAGATAGTGTGATATCCCAACATATCCATGTTCCAACATGGAACAAACTTCATCTTCACCTGCAACTAGCAACGCTATAAGAGGGGCTGAGCAAAAGCGGTAACATGGCCAAACAATGGTTTGCTAGGAAAGGTGGGTTAGAGGCTTGACATGGAAATCTGGGAGGCATGATATAGCAAGTGGTAGGTAGCGTGACATAGCAATAGAGCGAACAACTAGCAAGCAAAGATAGAAGTGAGTTCGAGGGTATGATCATCTTGCCTGAGATCCCGCAAGGAATAAGAACGAGTCCATGAAGAAGACGAACGGACGTAGTCGAACGGATCCTCACAACTCTGAAACAAAACCGAAGCTAACGCGAGAAGCAACCCGGAAAGAAGCAAGCAACATAGTAAACAACCATCACATAAACATGGCATGATGCACAACCAAGTATGATGCATGTCCAGTTTAATGAGGCATGGCATGACAAAGTGCACGAACAACTCTACAAATTAAGTGGAGCTCAATATGCAACGAGTTGCATATTGACGGAACACCGCATTCCAGTTATTTAGTTCGATCTTGTTTATGCACCCAACAATATTAAATGTTGATTAACATGGCAAGAGGTGAAGCATATGAAAACTACCTATCTAGGCAAGTTTAAATGAGGCTGGAACAACAAGCAACAAGCCCAGAAAAATCCTCATGAGCATATATTAGATTTGGTACCGTTCCGCCCTAAACCATATTTTAGAGTTATTAAACATGCAAATTACTGCCACCATGTTAACCTATGCATTTTTCTACCCCATTTACATATAAAGTTTGTTAAGTTTGGAGGTACGGTTATTTAGTTATGAAATAAACCATTTAAACATGGCATTTATGCAAACTAATGCAAGCAAAATTTTAAACAATGCAAACATGCATGAAAGTTGGAAATTATTAATCTACACAAAATTCTAAGCATCTTTCATATATAAATCATTTTAAACCAGTGCACCATTTGTGAGTTATGTAATGCATGAACTAGGAGGACTTTTCTGTAAAACTGCAGTTTTCTTCAAAATAGAGAAATTCGTTTGCTAAAAAAATAGCAATTGGGCCGAAATTGGTTGGCCCAACAGTGAGAAAAAGGGAGGGCACACGGGGGTCAGCTCACCCATGGGCTTGGCCCGGTGGGTGGAGGAGGAAGCAGCAGGCCGCAAGGGGCGCTGGGCCTGGCGAGGCCCACGGGATGGCTCGGGTCAACGGGAGCAGGGCAGCGCTGGAGCATCTCCGACGAGGGTGACGCAGGGAGCAGTTCGGGCCGGCCGACGACGGAGCTGGTCGGGGTGACGCCGGGCGGCGAGGCAGGGGCAGGGAGGTCCAGATCCAGCGGCAGAGGAGCCTGGCGGCACCGGCGGTGGAGCTTGGATGAGGCGTGGCTGGCTCCTAGGATGCAGGGCTCGGCGGCGGGACTTGGCGAAGGCGGAGGGACGAGCGGCGGCGGCGCTGGACCATGCGACGCTGGGGAGGTCCAGGGCACAGGGATCCGGCGGCAGAGGAGCCTGGCGGCGCCGGCGGTGGAGCTTGGACGAGGCGCGACTGGCTCCCAGGATGCAGGGCTCGGCGGCGGGACGAGCGGCGGCGGCGCTGGACCATGCGACATTGGGGAGGTCCAGGGCACAGGGATCCGGCGCGGTGGCTCGATGGTCTCGATCCGAGCGATGGGATCGGTGTACTCCGGCGAGGCCGATGAGCGGCGGCGGAGCAGGCGCCTATGGGGGCGCGACCAGACTTGTCCGGGCCCAGATCCGGCCCGGGGCGTGCCTAAGATGGTCTTCAGCGGGCCCTGCGGGAGGTGGAGGGAGGCATGGCGACATGGGGCATTGGGGTTGGCTGCGCGCGGTTGTTGGCGACGACGCTGTGAATCGGAGCGCGCCAAGTGGCGGGGACGCGGTGGCTGGCACGGAAATGGACGGGAGCGGTGGCGCTGATGATTGGGGCGGCGCGGAAAACAAGGAGGGGGTTAGGAGGCTGCCAAAAATGGAAGGGGAGGGGGTTTAAATAGGAAAGGAGGCGAGGATTAGGGTTAGGAGGGGTTTCTGGAGCGTTTTGGAGCCTCCGATCATGATCGTGCGGCTCCGGATAGAGGGGGAACTAGGTGGGGTTTGTGGGCTGTGTAGGAGAGGTCTCAGGCCGAGAAGAGCGAGACGGAAATGCAGCCCGGCAAGGTTTCCAGAGACCGAAAACGTCCGACGTTAGACCGGCTATATTGCCGCTATAGTTATCCGTTGGGGGCAGCAAACGAACTCCGAATGCGACAAAATTTGACAGGCGGTCTACCTACACTATAACAAGACCGCACGTCAACTTTCATCCCATTCCAAGAACATTTTCCAGCCACTTTTAAAATAATATTTCGGACATGTCGCGGGCGCGTGCAAGTGTGTCTGGGCTCAGAACGGACAACAGAAAGAACGATGGAGACCGGGAGGGATGCAAGTTTTAAAAACATGAGGATGCAATGCACATGATGATATGACAAGATGCAACACGCAAGAAAATGACATGGCAACAATAGCGAATAACTGGAAGACACCTGGCGCAACGGTCTCGGGGCGTTACAGGTGGCTTATATAGAGTGCGCCACCCCTTCACATGCCTAAGTTACACAGGGTTTAATGTAGGTTAAGACAGAGACATTACTGGTAACGCCTGCTATAATGACTATTAATGACCTTTAAGGCTACGGAGTGAAAGCCTGACCGTTTCCATCCAGAGGTGGATTTAGATCTTCTGTACTCCAAGTGATTCTTTGTACGATCGAGTGACTCTATCTTGATCGAGTGGAATTGGGGTATCTGAGTGAGATAATTGGTCGAGTGGAACACTCCAAGGTGATTTCAGTCGGTATCTTCTGTTGTCCTTTGAATGTTCTTGACTCTAGGACAGTGTCCTTGGGTAAGGTGTCTAGGACAGGCCTATGACCCTACCCTAGGTACATGCCATCGTCATTAGCCCCTGAATGGATTGAGGTCCGAGTGAAGGAGGGTTGAAGTTGGTTCCGACTCGATTCCATGCTTCTGAGGCTTTCCAACGGAGTCTGGTAATCATGCTGAAGCTTCAACCTTATTTCAGTCGCCTTGATCGATTCAGAGGTCGTCGAGTGAATTATGCTGATAATTTTCGAGTGTTGTTTTGGTGCAAAATCTTTGGCGCGATTGGTTGTTCTGCGGTTCCCGGATCTCATGGGATTCAAAATTTTGGAGAAGCACGCAAGGCGGAGCATGCCACAGTAATTGGAGCGGGTAGACAGGGGTACCTCGATCCCCGCGCCGCCTTTTTCGCCACGTATTGGGCGAGTGACTATTGCGGGATATGATAGGATTGCTCGGGCCCATGGGTCAACCACTCAGAAGCAGGCCCATAAAAGGCATCGAGGCCGATGTGATGCACAGTGTGCCTCCTTCGATCTTCTTCTTCCTTTGCTTCTCCACCGCGTCCTTCCCTGCTCTCTACACCTCCGCTCGGCCCGTGCGCATTCTGCTTCCATGGGGAATGACAAGACGGTGGCCTTGGAACACGCAAAGATGGCGACAGCGACGGTGAAAGGCAAGAAGACGGCTCGGGGGACGTCGTCGCGGTCCGGTCTGCCGCTGGGCTAGATCCAGGAGGACTGGATCCGCTCCACCGTCGAGCGGGACGACCTGGAGAGGCTCGTTGAGGACGGCATGATTGCCGTTGGATCTTGGAGGTTGCCAGAGGGAGAATCTGAGCCTCAGCCGCGCGAGGGTGAGCGTGTCCTCCTCACCACCCATGTCGACCGAGGTCTTTCTCTTCCCCCGCACCCGTTCTTTAGAGGTTTCTTGAACTTTTTCGGTGCCCAAATTGACCATTCCCCCCCAAACACCATGACGTACCTTGCTGTGTTTATCTCGATGTGCGAAAATTTCCTGGGTTGTCAACCACACTGGGGTCTGTTCAAACACATATTTACTTGTCGTTCCCAGTCGGTGAAGAAGGCAAATCCGAATGACGAAAATACACATGTGATCCAGATGTGTGGGGGTTTAGGAATTCAAACTAGGGGTAGGATCACCTTTCCTTCCATGACCCTTCCCGAGTCAGTTCGGGGGTGGCAGTCGACCTGGTTCTACTGCAAAGACATCCCAACTCCTGGTCAGTCGACTAGTCTCCCCCCTTTCACTATGGAGCGGCTTCGCCAACCTTCTTCATTGACTGTAACCCCAGAGGAGAAAGGTGAGGTGGCTCTTTTAGTCGACCAGGTCATTAACTTGGTCCGGGAGGGTGTGACTGGCATGGATCTGTTGGAGGTGTTCCTCAGTCGACGCATCCAGCCTCTCCAAGCCTGAGACCACCCGGTGTGGATGTACTCAGGCCCTGGAGACACTGCTCGGGTCCACCCAGAGGAGGTCCCCAAGGATACAGTGGCTCAGTGGCTGCGAAGCATCACCGAAAACAAGGACAACCCCAGGGGGTCCAGGAGAGTTCAGCCATTCGACACCAACCATGAGCCGGAAGAGGTCAGGCTTAACATACCGAGTGCTTTCTTCTTTTGATATGCAATCGCTCTTAAATCTGACTAACTCTTGTTGGCTTGCACCTTGCAGATTTATATCAAGATGTACTCGATGCTAAATGGGGAACAACTCCAGGAGGGAGAGGAGAGCGCAGACGAAAGCGCCGACTGGCAATCTGGAGATGATAGTGATGATGATAGTGATGACTCGGGCAGCAGCAAAGAGGTCGACTCGCCGCCCCGCTCAGAGCATCGCTCCAAACAATCCTAAGACCCTGCAGGTGCGCGCAGCAAGGCAGCTCCTCCAAGCATGCAAGTGCCAAAGCGCACTCAGACTTTGTCTCCAGAACCATCGGAGAAGGCCGCTAAGTAGCCCAAGGTTGTCCCGCCGAAACCTCAAAAGGCCCTGGCTAAGATCAAGGTGGATGTTCTGTTGCTTCTGCATAAGTGTTTTGTTTCTTCTCTTTGTCTTCTATGTTATTGTTGACTCATTCGCTGGCTTGACCGAGTGAATTACGGAGCTTTCAGTGCTGCTACTTCTAGGACGTCCATGGATATTGACAAGGAGCAAGATGACGAGGAAACTACAGATGTGGCCACTTCTTGAGCCGGTATAGCTCCATAGCCATGCTTTTACTTTGCCAACTGTTCTGTCAGTCAACTGAATTCTTACGATCGAGTGTTTTGTAGCGCCACCAAATGTTATTGAACTTCCAGACGACGATGACCATGAAGACGTGCCACAAAAGAACATAGGGAGAAGGGGCAGGGCTCTGAGCAAGAAGGTGCTTGCCAGCAAGGTGTCTCACTCGACATCGGCATCAGAACCAGTCATTCAACAACTTGGTGACCTGGTTCGGACTTCTGTTTCTTTGGCCGACCCGGTGTCGACTGATCAACCTTCGGCTCGACTGCTCAAGTTCCAGCTCCGACCGTGCAACTCCAGGCTTCAGTTCCTCCAGCTGCCTCATCTGTTCCACCAACTCCACTTTTTGTTACTCATCATGTCCCAGAGGACCAGGTAGGCGCTACTAAGGAAGCCATGATCCAAGCAGGCCTAATGATGGACCGAATGAAGGTGGTATACAGAACTATCAAGGCTGCCTATGATGCAAGCTCTGCACTTCAAGCCAATGTCGAAGTAAGTGGGATTGTAAGTTGATCTCCGACTAGCTTTTAACTCGATCTTTGCTATGTTAGGATATGGTACTTTAAACTGCTGCTTTATTATTCATAAGATGTTCGTGGATGAGCATTTTGAAACCTTTATGTGCATCTACCATGAATTTGCACTTTGCACTTTGCATCTGAGAACAAACATTGTTGTTGTTTTACTCCTTCCACTCGGGCTGGACGGGTCATGGTGAGTAGGAAATCGAACCAGTGGGGGCATGCCAAGTGCATCCACTTGGTGTAGTCCTCGAGACTGCTGTTGAATGTTTGATTCGGCAGTAGTCTTAGAACTCTTTTTGTCGCAATAATTTGAACTTGTAACTTATCGCTCAGAAGCAATCGATCCTTGTTTCTGTCGACTGATGTGTATTGTTTGTTGATTGCAGAAATCTTGTGAACTCGAGATCTAATTTGCCAATTTGGAGAAGAAGCAGATCGAACTCAACCTCGATCTGGAATTGGCAAGAAGAACTTGAAGAAAGCTCAAGACGAAGCTGCTCCCATGGGAGGTAATCAGTTTGTCGACTGCTCGCCTTGTGATATTTTCTTTTCAACCTTTAAACCAAGTGATTCCACTCGAACATATGTGCGTAGTGAAAATTGCCAACTCCAAGCTCGTCTGAAGAATGTTATTTCTTTAGACAAAATGAAGCAGGCTCTGGAGCAGAAGGATCTTGACCTCGCAGCAGCACAGGAGACGGCGTGGGAGAAAACTAAACTCGCTGACAAAAAGTTGGCTTCAGTCAACAAGTTAGAAGAAGAGAACGCCAAGTTGAAAGCTACTTTCAATGAAGCCAAGAAGGAAGTCGTGCAGCTGAAGGAGGAGAAGGTGGCCTTGATAGACTGAGTTGGCGATCTCACTCAGAAGAGGGACGAGCTGGAAACTTATCTGGGAGGTCTTGCCAAGAAAATGTTCCTCATGCTTGAAGGTACCTCTCTTTATCTGACTGACTGCAAAGAACTTTTCCTTCATGTCTCTGTCATTTCAACACCCTTTTGTTTATGCAGAATTCTGTCTGAACTTTGAGGAATAAAACCAGGCGGATCGAGACAAGTTTGGACCCCATCAATTCTCCCGTCAAGGACGAAGCTACTATGAATGTACTACGACTGGAATATTGTCTCGCCAGTGTTTTGGACTACCTTGGCCAACTGAAAGTAGCGGTGTCGCAGATCGACATGGAGCTTTGGCCTAGCGCGATGTTCCAGAATGACCTCAAGTCACTGATTACTCGACTCAACGGCGTCCCTGAACGAGTGCAGGCATGGAAGAAGTCATCTGCTCACTGCGGTGCCGACGTGGCTCTGTCGCTGGTCCGGGTCCATTGCAAGGAAGTCAAAGAAGAGAAGTTGGCGGCTCTCAAGGTTGCCAACACCAAGAAGCTTCAATTCCAATCCTTCATGGAGACCTTCATTGACGCCGCAACTCACATCGCAGATGACATCGACCTTGACAATTTCGTCGAGCCAGCAAGTCCTACTCCTGCCGAGTGAAAACTTGATAACTTGATTTTATTTGCCTCGGAATGCTAAATGATCCTGTAATTGTTAAAACTCTTTCGGGCTTGACGCTCGAGTACTTCTGCCGGTGGTTCTGAACCTTCATGGATTTATCCGAACTTGGTTTTTCTTTTGAATGTGGTTGCTTTGTCTTTATCACCTTCAGATTTCCTGACTCGAGTGAATTGGGAATCATAGATGAAACTTCAAGTGAGGGGGTCGTTCTTCACTCGGAGTAGACGCTGTACTTGTGGCACAGCTCCGAGTGCAACCGGATGTTGTACTTGTGGCGCAACACTGAGTGTAGCCAGCCGTTGTACTCGTGGCGCAGATCCGAGTGCAACCAGACGTTGTACTTGTGGCGCAGCTCCGAGTGTAGCCAGACGTTGTACTTGTGGCGCAGTTCCGAGTGCTGCCAAACGTTGTACTTGTGGTGTAGTTCCGAGGGCAACCAAACGTTGTACTTGTGGCGCAGCTCCGAGTGCAGCCAAACGTTGTACTTGTGGCGCAGCTCCGAGCGCAACCAGGCGTTGTACTTGTGGCGCAGCTCAAGGGGGCAACCAGACGTTGCACTTGTGGAGCAGCTCCGAGTGCATCCAGACATTGTACTTGTGGCACAGCTCCGAGCACAACCAGACGTTGTACTTGCGACGCAGCTCAAGGTGCGTGGCCGAGCCTCCGAGTGAGAGGGTTATTCTTCACTCAGAGTATATTTTGAAACTTAGGTGAGTATGGGGTCGCAGCTAAGCCCTCGAGTGGGAGGATTGCTATCCACTCAGAGTAGTTTTGCAACTTAGGTGAGTACGGGATCGCGGCTAAGCCCCCGAGTGGGAGGATTGCTCTCCACTCAGAGTACTTTTGCAACTTAG
>NC_053028.1:386299831-386350345 GCF_003073215.2 Triticum urartu
GACATATTTTGTCCAAGATTTTGTTTAGGCTAGATAGCTCGTCCCTGTTATCCTTGAGGGGCAGCTTTTTCTGACCCTGCCGAGAGCTTTTGAATCTGGTGTTGACTGCCGTGCTCTTCGGGCTGTTTCCCTTATTTCGGCGCTGGTCCTTGCTGCGATGCGGTTTCCCGTTTTCGTCCCTGACTTCGGATGTACTTGGGTCGCTGGTGCTGCATCTTGCCAACCACCTGTCCTCTCCCGCGCAAAAGCGGGTCATGAGGCTTGTTAATGCGGCCATTGTTCTTGGCTTTTCTTGGCCGAGGTGTCTGGCGAGCCATTCGTCTCGAACGCTGTGTTTGAAAGCTGCTAAGGCTTCGGTGTCCGGACATTCGACTATCTGGTTCTTTTTAGTAAGAAATCTGTTCCAGAGTTTTCGGGCTGACTCTCTGGGCTATTGAGTTATATGACTTAAATCGTCTGCATCCGGAGGCCGGACATAGATCCCTTGAAAATTTGCCCGAAAAGCATCCTCGAGCTCTTCCCAACTTCCAATGGTGTTTTCGGGAAGGCCTTTAAGCCAATGTCGGGCTGGCCCTTTGAGCTTGAGGGGTAAGTATTTCATGGCGTGGAGGTCGTCTCCTCTGGCCATATGGATATGGAGGATATAGTCCTCAATCCAGACTCCTGGGTCTGTCGTTCTGTCGTACGCCTCTATGTTTACGGGCTTGAATCCCGCTGGAAATTCATGGTCCAGCACCTCATCGGTGAAACATAGGGGGTGTGCGGCACCCCTGTATTTGGGTGTGCCGTAGTGTTCGGATGTTTGTTGTGTTGCATCGCTTACTAAATCTTGCTTTCTTGGCCCATAGATAGATCTGGTTGGGCCATCTTTTTGATGTGAATCCTTGAGTGAGTCGCGTGCTGGCTTGTGTGCGGCACCTCTTGCCACTCTATATTGGCCATGGGGTCGTTTATCCGACCGGGTGGCTTCCTTATTTTTTGATTGCGGAGGTTCTAAGGCCTCCTCATCAAATTCAGGCAGGAGCTTTCGCTTCGGGTAGCTTTTTGTGTGGCGACTGTCGCCGTATTTGTCTGCGGTGTTGAGTACTTTGCTCCACCTAATTCTGAGTGCATCTTCCGCAGTTTTGAGCTTCCGCTTCTGCTTTTTCAGGCTACGCACAGTGGCGACGAGCCTTTTGTGGAGGTTCTTCTGCTCCAGGAACTTGTCCGGCGTGAGGTCGTCCGGACTGTTATCTTCGCCGGGGACGGGTTCTGCGGTTTGTTTATCCAAGTTGCCTTGTTCGGATGGTTGCTCGATGCCATGTTCATCGTTCGCCGGCTCACCCAGCTCTGTGGCTGGGTCTGTATGACCATTGTCTCTGTCGAGGCGGGGCTTGGAGTGGCGCTTACGTCGCCGCTTTGACTGCTTTTCGGAGGAATGACCCTTCGTTGCGTCCTCCCGTTCGTCCTCGTCGTTTCCTTTGCGTGTGTCCACCATGTATACATCGTAGGATGGGGTGGCTGTCCAGTGCCCTATGGGCGCCGGTTCCTGTTTGCCTCCTACATCGTCGTCCATGCCGTCGATGTCTTTGGAGTCGAAGTCAAGCATGTCGGTTAAATCGTCGACAGTGGCTACGAAGTGGGTGGTTGGTGGGCGTCGAATTTCTTCGTTGTCCGCATCCCAATCCTATTGGCCATAATCCGGCTAGGGCTCTCCTGACAAAGAGAGAGACCTTAGTGAATTCAGAATGTCGCCGAAGGGCGAGTGCTGAAAGATATCTGCGGCGGTGAATTCCATAATTGGCGCCCAATCGGATTCGATTGGCAAGGGCGCGGAGGGTTCAGAGTCCGGATCAAGGTCCGGCAACTTGGAGTCACGGGCTTCGCAGAGGATAAAGCTGGTGTTTGGCTCGATCACTGTTGAGACTGCAGCCCCCGAGGCGGTGTCTAGCCACCCGCCCTCGATCGGCGTAGTTGGCTCCGAGCTAAGGGTCGGAGCTATTGCGGGCGCGGCCTCCAGGACACTGTTCGGTGGTAGAGCTAAGTCATGCCCATCATGACAGTGCGGCAAGCTTGGTTGTGGCTCGGATCTGTCGAAGATCAAGTCTCCGTGGATGTCAGCCGTGTAGTTCAAACTTCCAAATCTGACCTGACGGCCAGGGGCGTAGCTTTCAATCTGCTCCAGATGGCCAAGCGAATTAGCCCACAGTGCAAAGCCGCCGAACACGAAGATCTGTCCGGGGAGAAAGGTCTCACCCTGGACCGCATCGTTGTTGATGATCGGAGGAGCCATCGGGCCTAAAGGTGACGACACAGAGGAACTCTCAATGAAAGCACCAATGTCGGTGTCAAAACCGGCGGATCTCGGGTAGGGGGTCCCGAACTGTGCGTCTAGGCGGATGGTAACAGGAGACAAGGGACACAATGTTTTTACCCAGGTTTGGGCCCTCTCGATGGAGGTAAAACCCTACTCCTGCTTGATTAATATTGATGATATGGGTAGTACAAGAGTAGATCTACCACGAGATCAAAGAGGCTAAACCCTAGAAGCTAGCCTATGGTATGATTGTTGTTCGTCCTATGGACTAAAACCCTCCGGTTTATATAGACACCGGAGAGGGCTAGGGTTACACAGAGTCGGTTACAATGGGAGGAGATCTACATATCCGTATTGCCAAGCTTGCCTTCCACGCCAAGGAAAGTCCCATCCGGACACGGGACGAAGTCTTCAATCTTGTATCTTCATAGTCCAAGAGTCCGGCCAAAGGTTATAGTCCGGCTATCCGAATACCCCCTAATCCAGGACTCCCTCAAGAGGTTCTAAGGGTTCTAGTGGGCAACCCGTATTTTTCCACAACTACCCTTGATATGAATGAATGCGTTGCACCAGAATCAAACAGTACCAATACTGGACGTGAATTTAATAAAAACTTACCAATCACTGTGTCTGGCTGATCATAGACGTCCTCCACGTCGATGTGGTTCACCTCGGCACGAGGAAAAGGATTGGGCTTCTAGGTAGCTGAGTTTCCGTTGCCATTGTCGTTTCCATTTCCCCGCTTGGCCTCCGGACAATCGATGTCATAGTGTCCTCTCTTCTAGCACTTGAAATAGGTGATATGACTCAGATCCTTCTAAGCCAGAGCGGGATGGTACCAATACACAGAAACTTAACCAATTTCGGGTCGGGTTGCTACAGAGATGGTATCAGAGCACACGCTGACCGTAGGACGTAACCCCTAGGATCAGAAAGCAATAGGAAGAAATTATTTTATTTTATGTCCTTATTATTCTGTAATCCTCCCCTTTTCATTTCTGACTTCTCTCTGATTTTCAACATTCTAGATGGCCGCGGAGTTCACCCAGTTCTGCTACCGGAGTTTTGCCAGCCGGATGAGATGATGCTTTTCGGCAAGAAGCTGGTTCAGATCATGAAGAAGCTAAAGATTGCTATGCCCTCAATAACCGGGAAGCCTACCAATGCACTTCCGATGGGTACCCACTATAGGATTGAGGTGCACATTCCATGGAGGACCTTCGGAGGATATTCAGAGCCCATGGACTTTGAGTTTACTGCTTTCACTTGGGTCCTTAGAAGAGACATGGCGATTTATCGTGCACTTGGACATCTCCGAGAAGAGTACAGGGCCGAGCTCGACCCATCAGACCTCGCCATGACTTCTTGCAGAGCTAGGAATGGATATATCATCCGTACCGTGGAGGACGACTCCATTCTTTCATATGTCCAAGACTTTGAGAGTCACATCAGGAACCAAGAAATTCAGACGCGCCGAAGCTCGAAGGTACACAGGAGGCAGTTGTTCTGTGAACTGGAACTGGAGGAGAAAGCACACGCGGACTTCCTTGAACATGAAGAAGAAGTCAAGGATTTTATGGATAGAATAAAGGACCTAGAGAAATACATTGCCACACTAGAGGAAAAGATGGACCAGGGAGAAGACCTCTTCCCGAGTGGAGATGATGGACCCCTCATGAGCAATGACCAGGATTATGAAGAGAGCTCCACTGAAGGACGCAACAAGAGGAGGCGCCGCACCAGAGGACGCCTTATGGAAGGACACAAGGATAATTGATGAAGACATTTAGTCGACCACCATGTTTTTTTGTTGATCAGTTAGGCCGTTATTTTCGATTAGTGATGAGATTTTGTAATACGAGATTGAACCTTGTTTGAGATGAATGAATAAATGATTGGTGTGATTATGTTAATGCATTCATTTGGGTAGTGATATTTTCTCTTTAGATTCTTGTTCTATTCTAATTTCTCATCCACCCCAAAACACCAGATGCCTCCGAGACGTGACCCCGGATTCACTTTCCTACCAGAGCTCACCCAGTTGATCGAACAGTAGAATGCCTTGATGCAAAATGCTCATCCAGAACCAAGGCAACAACAACAATAACAATCCACCACCACCACTCCCTGTCGACAACCTGTCCCGGTTCCTAAGGTTGAATCCTTCGGTGTTCTCTAGTAGCACCGAGACGATTATAGCTGATGATTGGCTCCATAAGATCGGAAGGGAGCTAGCAACGGCTGGATGCACAGATGCTGAGAAGGTGTGATTTGCCGCACATCAACTGGATGGACCTGCAGCCTCTTGGTGGGATAACTACACCACCACCTATCCCATCGCCACCATCGCGTGGGATAAGTTTTAGTAGGCCTTCCACACCACTCATGTTTCAGCTGGAGCCATGAGTCTGAAGAAGCGTGAGTTTCACAACTTACGCCAGGGAAATCATACTATGGGGCAGTACGTGGATGAGTTCAGCCAGTTAGCTCGCTATGCCCCGGGTGATGTGGACACAGATGCCGCGAAACAGGAGAAGTTCCTCGAAGGACTTAATGATGAGCTGGGAATGCAGCTGATGGTGGCCACCTTCAATAACTACCAGGAGCTGGTAGACAAGGCCATCATCCTTGAAGGAAAGCAACAACAGATTGATAGCCGCAAGCGGAAGTATAGTCAGGGGAAGTACAACTCGGGAGCTCAGCAGAAGACTCGCTACACCCCATACCCGGGAGGTCACACCCATCACACCCATGGAGGACATAACCATGGAGGACATAACCATGGAGGGAATGGGAAATCGCAACCACAACAACAACCCCAAGTCAGGCAATGGAGGCAATGGCAACCAGCACCGTCCCGCTCCGACTCAGAAGGATCTGAGTCATATCACCTGTTTCAAGTGCCAGAAGACAGGACACTATGCCACCGATTGTCCGGAGGCCAAGCAGAGGAATGGAAACGACAATGGCAATGGAAGCTCAGCTAAAGAAGCCCAATCCTTTTCCTCGTGCCCAGGTGAACCACATCGACGTGGAGGACGTCTATGATCAGCCAGACACTGTGGTTGGTAAGTTTTTATTAAATTCACGTCCAGTATTGGTACTCTTTGATTCTGGTGCAACGCATTCATTCATATCAAGGGTAGTTGTGGAAAAATACGGGTTGCCCACTAGAACCCTTAGAACCCCTCTTCAGGTCACTTCCCAGGGAGAGATGACGGCAGGCTTAGGCTGTCATTCGACCCTCAGCATCGGAAATCATGATTTTCCCGTAGACCTCATAGTATTGGAATCCCAGGGATGGATTGTGACTCCTAGGCATGGACTGGTTGACGAAGTTTGAAGGGAAATCGATGTGCCCGCAAGACGATTTTGCTCACCACCCCGGAGCAGAAGAGGATCAAGTATGTATCCAGACGCACACCGAATGAAGAATCAGGTGAATTCCCTCACGGGAGTTGTTCAGGAGGAAGTGCCTGTAGTACAAGATTTTCCGGATGTATTTCCGGAGGAATTACCAGGAATGCCACCGGACAGAGAAATAGAATTTTTGATCGAGTTATTGCCCGGCACAGCCCCAATATCCAAGAGACCTTATTGGATGCCCCGAATGATTTGGAAGAGATCAAGAAGCAAATTAATGAGTTATTAGAGAGCATAACACCTTCTTTTGACGCACAAGACCCGATTACCCGAGCAAAATATCTCTGACAGGTTTGGAGCACAGCAGCGAAGCTACTACTCTTGAATTTCTTTATAGAATTGCGATTATTGCATCACACACAGTTTCGTCGAAGGGTCTCTGATCGTAGTGTCGCGTAAGCAGCATCCTACAGTAGTGATGGTGGCTCAAAGTCTTCCAGAGCGGTACTGATCTGTTGAGCGCCGAAGTGACTCATTCTCCTTTTGAAGATCTTCATGAGACGCTCTCAGGTTCTCAAGTTCTTGCTTCCTTTGAAGATAATCATATGAAAGCTTCTCATGAGTAGCTGAGAGTGTTTCATGATGACTATCAAGTTCTTCATACTTAACATGAAGATTTTTAATGTCTTCAATTAAGGATTGAGTTCGAGTCATTTCCGCATCCAACAGGTCATTGCTTTTGTCTAGCAACTTTTGAATGTGTTCCATAGCACTTTGTTGTTCTGTTGCAATTTTAGCAAGTCTTTTGTAGCTAGGTTTAGATTCACATTCAGATTCATCTTCACTAGATGTTTGAAAGTAAGCATCGCGTGAGTTTACCTTGGCACCACGTGTCATGAAGCAGTAGGTAGGAGAAGATGGCTCAGGTTCGGGAGTCATTATTTTGAGAGACTCCTTGAATTTGAGGAACCATGGGTCCTGACATGTTCGATGACCTTCATAGACATCAGAGATCTGGTCCCATATAAGCTTTGCATTGCAGAGATGCATGACGCACCTGAACTCGTCACTTGACAGACAGGAGCATATAACAGCCTTCGCCTTCGTATCCAGAAAAGTGTATTTCTGAATATCGCCAGCACGCGCCATCTTGCATAAATCGGTGAGACCAATCTCCATGACAGTCCAAAGCTCATTGTCACAAGAAGGCGCTTCCTCATCATAGCCTTCCATCGGGGATAATCATGACCATCGAAAATGGGGCACGTAACAGAGACCTTGATTGTCCCTGCACTCGACATAACTAAAACTCCAGGTGGTTAAACCGAATCACACAGAACAAGGGAGCACCTTGCTCTGATATCAATTGAAAGTGCTAGTTATTCACTAGAGGGGGTGAATAGGCGATTTTTATGAAAGTCTTCAAAAACACGGGGTCTTTGAAGACAATCACTAGAAATGAACCTATTGATATGCAGTGGAAGGTAGACTACACTAGAGAAGCCATAGTCAAGTAGGAAACGAAGTGCGAGCACGAAGACTATCAGCAGCTAGGTAGTATGGATCAGGATGGAAGACAATCTGAAGCCAAACAGTAAACGGTCTTCACTCAGTGAAGTGAATCAAATCATACAGGAAAACAATGACTTCATGAAGACAAACTGTGAGTTAAGATAAAGTGAAGGATAGATCCAATTGCTTGGTGAAGACAAGGATTTGGTAGACAAGTTCCAGTTGCTGTGACAACTGTATGTCTGGTTAGGGAGGCTAAGATTTAACTCAGAAGACCGCGTCTTCACCTTATTCCCCTTGAGCTAAGGACACCCAGTCCTCGCCCAATCACTCTGGTAAGTCTTCAAGGTAGACTTCCAAACCTTCACAGACTTACAAGGACCAGATTTTTCCTCATAAGCGTCTAGATTGTGATGCTCTGGCTGGGCTGCCATGCCTCGAAGAGGCCCTTGATTGTTTTTGGGATGTTGGGCTACTACCGTTTGTGACTGACAAGGAGCACTGGAATGAAGAACTTCTGCTCCAGTTCTATGCAACATTGCACATTCGAGGCTACAACAGGGATCCGAAGACTTGGGTCCTTGAGTGGATGACAGGAGATATTCATCATGAAGCCAAAGCTAAAGATCTCATTGAGCTTACCTCCCTGCCCATTCTAGGTGAGTTGTACAAACCTGGTTGTCAGCTTCAACGGATCGAACTGCAAGGCATCTTTTAGAAGCCAGAGCCCAACATGAGGCAAATGTTGAGCATGATGAAGCCATTGCCCCAAGACGCCGAATAACCCAAGGAGTTCTTTGTTAAGGACCTTGAGTACTTGCCACGCACAGTCTATCATATTCTGAGGCGTACTCTCTTTCAAATCAAAGGAAACTCTTCTGAAGCTAAACTCGAAGGCGCCATGAAGACATTGGTTACCTATATCATCAATGACATCAGTTTAAACACTCAGGATTTCTTCATCCAACAACTTGCTGCTTCTTGGATTGATCTTTTTGGCCTGAAATTTTATGCTCCATGGGTGATGCACTTGATCAAGCTTCATTCAACCATCGACTATCAACCTTCAGCATGCAACCACATTGTATTTCTGCCTGATGTTGATATGTCCATTGAAGCCATCTACCACGAGCTAGCAAAGAAGCCACTCCACCTTTAGAATGCAGAATTCCAAAGCTCCCCCAATCTATTGAAGGGATTCATGTGCCAAATGCTGCAACTCCTGCTTATCCTTTGGCTGGCAACTTGCGTATGCCGCATCGAGCCAACACTGAAGCCACTGCCAGCACCATTGCTCAAAGGCCTCAAAAGCGTCCTCGTGTCTTCAACGACCTTGAGCTTCTGGTGTCTTTACATCAAAAGCAGGATAGGCATCATGACTAGCTGAAGCGTCAGATGCAGAGTCTCTTGGTGGATGTTAGTCGCATTCACAACTTGGCCACCAGGAACTCTTTCGTTTCACATGAAGCCTGTCAGCGGTCCTGGAAGAGCCTCACATTGCTCTGCTTTGGAGATGATCTTTGCGAAGATGGCTTCACAGAGAGCTTCAAGTTTGACTCCAGGCCTCCACAATCTGCAAGCTGGCATCGCACACCTTCCATTGAAGATTCAGAACATTCGTCTTCGGCTGCAACTATTGTTGCGAGAGTCATTAATGAAGAAGATGATGCCACTTCACCAACTCTGGCTACACTACACCATGATTCTGAGTCAGGCCCTTCTGCACCACCAAACTCCAACGTCGACCCTGCTCCATCTTCTACTACAACTGGGAACGAGTAGATCCTCTATGTCTTCAAACCTTTTTGGTCATTACTAACAAAAGAGGGAGAAGCATATGAGGTTGATAGTCTTCAAGTGGGTCCATATGGGGTGGTTGCATTATTTTTTCTAAGTTCTTACAACTCTCGTTTTGAAACTATTTGGCTCTTGAGATGTAACACTTAAACTTGATGGTCGTCTGCTACTTTTGCTGCTACTTTGTGATGCGATGATAAATTCCGCATGAAGTCATTCTGCAGACGCCCATTTTTCATTATGCATGTCATTATCTTCGTTATTTTTATATATGCATGATGAATTGTCTTCGTAAGTTGAAGAGGATCTCCACTAAGTAAATCCTTCCATGTGCATTTGCATTCAAAAGCAAACTACTTATATGCACATCTTTAGGGGGAGCCTTTTGCAACTTATGAAGACAATGACCTTGATCTTTAACTTTCACATACTTTTATCCCCCTTGAAAACTCTTCTAGTGCCACCCCTAGTTGGTTTTGGAGTATTGACGACAAACTTGATTGAGGGACTAATGTGTTTGTGAGAATTGCAGGATAACACAGGTAGTACTCCCTTATTGATTCGGTTTACCTACCAAAGATGACCCCTAAAAATGTGTGAAGACATTGAAGACAATGGTGGTTCATGAAGACATTCACGATGAAGATTATGACATGTGAAGACATTCACTTGAAGAGTATGGAGTGCGAAGACATAGTTATTTCGTAGTTTCCTTTTCTTCCTTTTTGAGTCATAGGAACCACCGTACTGTTAAGTGGGGTCCAAGTTAACAAAGTCAGAGTGACTGATGTGATGCTCAACATAAATCCTATGTCTTCGAGCGAAGACAATGAGAGCAAATCTTATCCACAGCTGGATGAGTCAGCTTTGCTTGTAGCCCAAGTAAAGCTGTTGTGTGTGTTCGAAATCCGACCATTGGACACGTGTCGGTTCCTTAGTGACCCAGGGTCATTTCAGACATATCAGGTCGGGTTGCCTCCTGGCTATAAATAGCCCACCCCTACACCATGAATTGGTGGCTGCTCAGAGTTAGTGCACAACTTTTATCGTTTGAGAGCGACCCACCTCCGAAGCATTTGAGAGAGAGATCCTTGCAAGGACAAAGCCCAAAACACCCAGGGCCAAAGAGTGTTAGGCATCACTGAAGTCTTTCTGTCCGTGTGACCTGAAGACTTGTTACACTTGAGGACTGTGAATCCCCTAGCCGGTTAGGTGTCGCGTTCTGAGCATCCAAGAGTCATTGTGGATCGCCGGTGAAGGAAGTCTGTGAAGGTTTGGAAGTCTACCTTGAAGACTTACCAGAGTGATTGGGTGAGGACTGGGTGTCCTTAGCTCAAGGGGAATAAGGTGAAGACGCGGTCTTCCGAGTTAAAATTCAGCCTCCCTGATGTCGCTTGAAGCTACGTCGGTATTTCCCCAAAGAGGAAGGGATGATCCAGCACAACGGCGGTAGGTATTTCCCTCAGATATGAAACCAAGGTTATCGAACCAGTAGGAGAACCAAGCAGCACAATGTAATCAGCCCCTACACACAAATAACAACCACTCGCAACCCGACGTGTTAAAGGGGTTGTCTATCCCTTTCGGGTAACGGCGCCAGAAATGGTGTGTTGATGGGAGAGAGTTGTAAATATTGATAGATCGAACACCAAATAAAATAAATTGCGGCAAGATATTTTTGGGTTTTTTAATAGATCTGAAAATAAAAGCAAATAAAAAGAGATCGCGAAGGCAAATAATATGGAAAAGAGACCCGGGGCCGTAGGTTTCACTAGTGGTTTCTCTCGAGAAAAATAGCAAAGCGGTGGGTGAACAAATTACTGTTGGGCAATTGATAGAACCTCAAATAATTATGAAGATATCCAGGCAATGATCATTACATAGGCATCACGTCCAACATTAGTAGACCGACTCCTGCCTGCATTTACTACTATTACTCCACACATCAACCGCTATCCAGCATGCATCTAGTGTATTAAGTTCATGGAAAAATGGAGTAATGCAATAAGAATGATGACATGATGTAGAAGAGATCCGTTTATCTATGGCGGTAGATATAGATCCCATCTTTTTATCCTTAATAGCAACGATACATACATGTCGGTACCCTTTCTATCACTAGGATCAAGCACCGGAAGATCGAACCCACTACTGGGCACCTCTTCCCATTGCAAGATAAATAGATCAAGTTGGCCAAACAAAACCCAAATATCGGAGTAGAAATATGAGGCTATAAGAGACCATGCATAAAAGAGATCAAAGAAACTCAAATACTTTCATTGATATAAAAAGATAGATCTGATCATAAACTCAAAGTTCATCGATCCCAACAGACACACCGCAAAAGAGTTACATCATATGGATCTCAAGAGTTACATCTAGCTACTAACTACGGACCCGAAGGTCTACAAAGAACTACTCACACATCATCGGAGAGGCACCAATGGAAGTGGTGAATCCCTCCGTGATGGTGTCTAGATTGGATCTGGTAGTTCTGGACTCTGTGGTGGCTGGATGAATATTTCGTCGACTCCCCTAGGGTTCTGGTATTTTTGGGGTATTTATAGAGCAAAGAGGCGGTCCGGGGGGCACCCGAGGTGGGTACAACCCACCAGGGCGTGCCTGGGCCTCCTACCGCGCCCTGGTGGGTTGTCCCCTCCTCAGGACTCCCCCCAGGTGCAACCAGGGCCCAATATCTTCCATCTAGTCTATAATAATCTCCGTAAAGTTTTGTGGTATTTGGACTCCGTTTTATATTGATTTTCTGCGATGTAAAAAACAACAACTGGCACTTGGCACTATGTCAATAGGTTAGTACCAAAAAATGATATAAAATGACTATATATGATGATTATGAAACATCCAAGATTGATAATAAAACAACATGGAACAATCAAAAGTTATAGATACATTGGAGACGTATCACTCCCTAACCAGACATATAGTTGTCACAGCAACTGGAATTGCTCTACCAAATCCTTGTCTTCACCAAGCAACTGGTTCTATCCCCCACTTCCCTTTACTTTACAGTTTGTCTTCGTGAAGTCATTGCTTGCTTGTCTAATCTGTTTGTCTTCACTGAGTGAAGTCCATTTACTGTTAGGCTTCATACTGTCTTCCATCCTGATCCATACTACCTAGCTGCCGATAGTCTTCGCGCTTTCACTACATTGACTACTTGACTGTGGCTTGTCTAGTGTAGTCTATCTTCCGCTGCATATCAATAGGTTCATTTCTACTGTTTGTCTTCAAAGACCTCGTGTTTTGAAGACTTTCATAAAAATTGCCTATTCACCCCCCTCTAGTCGATAACTAGCACTTTTAGACACAATAGTTAAATGGCCGCTGTAATAAATGGGGGCCGGTCTGCCTGTAATCACCACCTCTTGTCACAGCATTCATAGCAGAGGATTCCAGTGCACGCTTGACGAAACCACACCGCACGCGTTTAGTTTGACCACGTGTGGGCTCGAAGAGGCGCCAAATGTATCGTCGGTGAGCTTGTTCCCGCGCTACCGCACAGTTTACCGTGCAAGCTTCCCGCCTGGCTAGTTTGGCCACGCGTCGGCTAGAAGAGGGACAAATTGTGGGTGTTTATTGGCAAAATGCTTTGTAAAAATGAAGTGTGTGGAATGACTTCGGTCATAAGTTTACCCATCAGTGATGAGGTCAAAGTTACACAGAAGGGTGATGATGGACACTCGAGTGCGATAATTGTTTCTGCGCTCTACAGGGCACACGGTTGAAGAAGCCAACTGTGTGCAATAATGTCGAAGATCGCAGTCGAGTTAGCTATACAGATCGTGTGCTCTAAGATCGACAAGGTAAACAGATTCGAGAATGGTTAATAAAATGTAAGACCATTGCATATTAAGGTCAAAATAGTGCTACCAATATACGAGTCTCATACGATGCCATTTCACCGATTGTACCACAAAAGCTCAAAATATTACAAGGTTGAAATTCCAGAGTTATATGGCTCAAATTTGAGGATTACAAGGTTCAAACTGATATTAGAAATGAAATTCAGCTCATCAGTTGCAAACGCTCGCTCTGATCCGCTGAACATGGATATCAGAGAGGTTCAAACTAATATTACCACTTCTAAGTCTGGTTTTGAAACCTCATAATTTTTGCAAAGGGGTCAGCCACTAAGAAGTCATGTATGGGGTTGACACGTTGACTTCTGATTACTCTGTCGTCTGAAGTTCCAAAATGAAATTTAGCATTTTCAGCGCCAATTCCATTCTGCCGCAAGCGTAGGCGCATATCAACAAACCATTCATTTTTGCAAAATAAATGTAGGGCGAACCTCATTACCTTCAGCACCCTTGCTCTGGAAACAAAGAACCTGGCGAATACTCTGTGATATGAAGTTCCAAAATGAAATTCCGCATTTTCAGTGCCTATTCCATTCTGCCACAGGCGCGGGCGCTAATCAACAAACCATTCATTTTTGCGAAATAAATGTAGGGCAAACCTCATTACCTTCAGCACACTTGCTCTGACAACAAAGAACCTGGCGAATATAATCTCCGGTAAGGTCCCTTGGTAGGAGTTCAAAGTAATTTCTAAGAGATGCGGATCTAGGCATTCGACGTGATTCTTAGTTTATATCACATTATCCACCACTGGGCCTAATCTTATCTGCAAAAAGAAGAAAACGTGTTAGTGCCTACATGCAGTTTTGAACACTACTACATGTCTATTTGGTTCGCAGGATTTGTAAAATGCACTAACATGCCATCTTCGATCTGACATGATTAACATGGGCATTTGATTGCATTCTAGAAAAATGTAGCCTTCTTCACAAGAGGTTGGAGTGGATGAAAAGTTCCCTAAGAAAACTAGTACAGATGAATCCAAAGGATAAATCCTTATGTATTGTAACCATATGGATCAAGCAACCAATATGGGGGGCATGTATGTACTAAAATCCTCCAAAAGAATCCTTCAGAAATCATAGTACATTGTCATTGTAAACTTGGAAAAAGGTGTCACAAATTGAACTCCCTTATGGTTAACATTTAACATGAAAGGAACATCACCTCGATATATGCTTCTCCAGGCATAAAAAGCATCTCAGGAAACTGACAACTTGCTCCAGGTTGGGGCCGATAGATTCTAGTGCCAAGACCTTCATTGTGCGCAATTTCGGGGTCAAGCTTGTCGGAATCATTTTCTGGATGACAGACGAACAAACATCTTCAAAATTAGAAATAATGTTAATTTGTAGGAGAGGTAGAAGGCGGTTATTGTACCTGAACGAGTGTGGATCCAATAACAAGTTCAGAGTATTTGTGAGACGAGTAGCCCACCATTGTCAATTTCGGCACAGAAATGACATTGATTCTTCTTGGACCTTCTTGATCAACTACAAGTAATATCTCAAGTGCAGGTGTGTCCTCAATGACCATACCGTGGTACACATCTTGTGATGTCTTCCTGCCGCACCAGGAACACACATAAATAGTCCGGAGAGTCATGGAGGTGATGTGGAAGCTACTCAACCCATTGATCGCCTGAAGACAAAGGTACTCGAGTGCAGTACAGCCACGGAGCAGGCACTCCATGTCACCATTTGGGAGGCAGACGACGACGAGCTCGAGGTGCTTTAGTCATGGTAGAATAAGAGCGGGCACATCATTAAGGGGGGATAGCAGTTCTTGAACTTGGCGACATGCAGCATGGGTGCGAGGCAGAGCGCGAACGTTGGCAGCGAGCGCATATGCCCATCATCAAAAATGAGCTCCTCGACCTGATCTAGGGCGGGGGATCAGAACCAGTCGTCAAGCTTGGCTCGGTCCTTGCTGTTGGAATGGAACTTGCCCATTCTAAGGCCTCTGGTTGGGCCAAGGTGACCACCGAGGATCTTAGAGAACGCATCCAAGCTTTTGCAATAGCCATGGCAGAGCTCGTGGGTGTCGATGAGGTCGAGAGGGGTGGAGTTCCATAGGGGGCGCCACCGCCGGGAAAGGACGGTTGTCTGTGCCCCATATTTGATTGGGAGGAGGGAGATGATGACTGTCAACATATCATCAGGGAGGTTGCTGATGAAGTCTAGGCCTGCTGGAGTCGCTTGTAGTTCTTGCTCGCCCCACCTCCGCTTGTTGGCAGCCCTGTTCTCCACCTCCAGAGTCTCCTTATCAGCGGCGCTTTCTCATAGAAGTGGGAGCAAAGGGAATATTTAGTTAAAACAGGGCAATAGAAAAGTGTATTGGTAACTAGAAGTTATTAGGTAGGAATATAGTAAGAAAATGGAATAACAATTGGTTGCTTAAATGCTACACAATCAATTTGATATTCCTGGATAAGTCAACATGCAGATACTTGAAAAGAAAACTTACTTCAAACAAAGTCTGGACGGATGATATCATCGGGGAAGTTAGCAATATCTCATGACCAGGCCCTTTTATGTGTCGTGTAATTATAGTGCCAGCTTTTAGTACATAAAACCTAGAAATTTCTTTCCGAAGGCCAGTGCCAAAATAGGATTCACCACATTCATCAAGTCTTATAGTAGCAACGATTGTAAATCCATGGTTTGTGTTCAGTATGAGATCCCTGCAGTCTTGATTTATGTAAAGGGAAAGATTGTGCACTACAAATTCTCTTGCATAGCAAGGGATGCGCTGCAGAAAATGGTAGGATTGTTATAAAAAATATGGTAACATGCAAATATGGGCCCAAATTGAAATAACTGTATAGCAGTTGAAATCAAAGGACAAAAATCTATAATTAAACAGATAGGGTAAACATGATGTCATGGAAATATGAGAGTAATCGAAAGAATAATATATCATTAATTTGCCTAATATAGAAAGAAGAGGGAAAAATCCCCTTTGACGTATATGGTGCATGTGGCACCTTTTATCCAAATGTAGCAATATTTAGAATATGTTCAGGAAAGTAGGCCATGCCTACCGATTTAGGTTGAGATTGAACATACCGCGCGCATCCTCAAGTCATCTGGTACGGTAAGATGGAATGTCTGGCGGAGATCGCAAAGTCCTGATCTGTCCATACACTGTACACTCTATGAACGGAAGAAAACCCTCAAATCAGCTGGAATAAAAATGAATTCACGGTGATATCGGATGGGTGATTAAAGGATGCAGATGAACTGGGATACAATATGAGATAATATATCATTAAATTAGTTACCTTGTTGTCCATGATAAAGAATTCTCAGTACGGCAGATTCCCCAACCGAGCGGAGCTGGTTCGACCGCGAGCAGCGTCGAGAAGGTTGATGGTGTTAGGCGGCGGCAAGCAAAAGTGGCGAAATGCGGCGGGCTTTGCCGGCAGTCTGGCGGCGGCAGCAGGTGTCAAGCTAAGTGGTTACTACCGCAATAGGCGGTGCCATGCATAGACATGGAGGAACTTGTGCAGGTGTGAATGGGGACCGGAGGGGGTGGAGGGCGGGGTGAGGGTTTTTGTGATGTGGGGATGGTGAGGATTTTCTTTTTTCTTTTTGAATTGGGTGGTGAGGTTTTCTGTCCCACAAAGAATTTCGGAGGCAACGGTTTGCTAGAGCCAACCGTGTGTGATTGAAGCAACAGGCAAAATGAAAGTCATTGCACATGGTTCCAATTTTGGGAACCGTGTGTGATTGACGTACCACCTCCGTCCTGGTTTATTGGTCCCCTTTGTAATTTGTACCAAATTTTGACCAAATATTTAACTAAGAAATGTTTATGCATGTCACCAATTATTATAGCATTGAACACTATGCTCAAATACCCATCCAACGATATATTTTTGCTGACCTACACTAACATTTTGTTAGTTAAATCTTTGGTCAAGATTTAACACAAATTACAAAGGGGACCAATAAACCAGGACGGAGGTAGATTCCATCAACCAAACTGATTGCATCCATATCCCACGGTTAGACATAAGTAAACATAGATTAAACATACTCACACATAGGTAATAAGTGTACACGTACACAAGCATAGTTCAACCATAAGTACACAGTTCAACATTCATTAAGCATAGTCAAGCGTACATAGTTCGATCCCACATCTTATCTCAGATGCTGGCACGATCCTGAAGCTTCTCCAGGTACTCGGGATACACGCATTGCGCCACCCTGCGAGTATACTTCTGCTTGAAGGAGCCAATGGCCCGTCCTCTTGCATGCGCCAAAACACTTAGATATGCGTCATGAAGCTTGTGGTTGAAAAATGGGCATCGATAGCCGCCGTTCCAGGTCCTAATACGCCTGTTATGCATTCCCGCATAAAGCTCTCTCAGGATTTGCCTCTTGTACCTCCTCTGGCCATCTTCATCCTCGTTGTCCACATCGTCAGACAACACCAATACAAATAGTAAAACAAATTTGGCATCAAATCAATGTTTACATGTCGTGAAGTAGTGTCGGTGCAACAGACCCCGGGTACGTTGCCCAACTGTGCACATGCACAAGATCAAGATTGGAGCACTAGCTTAAGTTAGAGGTTGAAGAACCAAAAGACTTGAAGAACCAACATGCAGCTCGGATGGATCGAGATCGAGCCAAAGGAACAGGATATCGGCAAGAGAAGGGCCTCCCTTGCTGGGCAGGCGAGCCCAGCAAGGGGCCAGGCCACCAGAAGCAAGCAGCCTAGAATCACCCCGGCAACACCTGCGGGGCTTGCGAGGCCTGAACCACCACGCCAATTGTCGTGGGTTTGTCACGGCAGATGTCCTCGTGAAAGGACTTAGTTGTGGAGCCATCGCAACGGGTTAGCTTAAAGGGGTTAAACCGGACAAGGGGACACGGGAGTTTATACTAGTTCGGCCCCTTCGATGAAGGTAAAAGCCTACGTCTAGTTGTGATTGGTATTGCTAGGGTTTCGAAGGCCATGGAGTGAATCCGCTTTGTCTGGCTTTTGAGTTGTTGTTGTCTGTCTCTAAACCGCGGCCGGGTCGTCCCTTTATATACATAGGTCGACGCCCGCCGGGCTACAGAGTCCCGAAGCCGGTTTATAAACGTATCCGATTCGGCCTCTCTCTTTCTATCTTACTATACAAGTTACATGACTAGGCCGGTTTACATTTACATACTGTAACTCGCCTTTGGGCCCTCCGTAAAGCGCTAGCATCTTTACATCTTCATGGGCTTCTAATCTTCAAAGAGTCAACCCGGCTACATAAGGCCGGTTTACCTCCAGTAGTAATATCCCCAACATTAGGCCCCAGATTGGTTTGAACTTGTTCATGTCAATCTTCCATGCTTTAGAAAAAATCTTCTCTCTTGTCTTCATTTTTGATCTTGTAAACCGCCGTGACGTCATACTTCAAAATTACGATAAACCGTCCTGATGTCATCCATCCGTTGATATCAGAGATTTCCTTCATTTAATATATACCCAGTTATCGAGGCGACACCTTTATTAACTTATCCATTTTTTGGACTCCTCAATTCCCGCACTTGCCATTTTTCACTTCGCCTTATAAATAGGACCAAGGGGTCATTTTCACCGTTTCCCCCCGTGCCTCTTCGCATCGTCTTCCTCGCGCCGCTCAGCCTCTGGAACTCCGCCGCCACCGTCGACCGTCGTTTATGCTCCGACCTCGGCCGCTGCATCGCCCTGAACGCACCAGAGAACTGCGGCGCCCTTCCGCTTCCTCACTAGCTCCGGTAAGTTATCTGCTTTTTTCACCATAGATTTGTTCTAGGGTTTCGATATTCCTCGCAGTTCTTCCGAAGTTCATCAGTGCTATTCTTCCATGTTCTTCCTTTAATAGATGGACACTTCATGCTTGATACATCTCTTAGCGTAGCTTACCTACCATGATCAGCACAAATATTTATGCGCAAAGAACTGATCTGTCTGTCAAAAATTGCTTCAGTTCTGCACCCCTTCAAGATCCAATTATTTTTGCTTTTCTTTCTTATCTCTAGAACTGAAAGTTTTATACATCACTGTGAGATCTGTTTCTCCTCGCACCAATATAATCGATTTGACATTGGATAAATAGTCTATGCCATTAGCCCTCTGATAAACCAGAAGAGCATGTTACCTTCATAATTACGCTCCGGTTTAATAGTGTCTGATCAATCCTGCGCTAGCATTACCTTCTTTCTCATTATACTAGTCTCCGGGTTGTACCATTTATTATATCAGTATGTTTCTTACTCCCTTGTCTCTTGTGTATGATCATGCATAATTTATAAATCGGCCTTTCATTTTCAGTTTGTTCGCTTTGCAATGGCCAAACAATTCACTGCCTGCAACTGGGCTTGTTCCCGGGTTACTGAGGCTCAATTGGATGAGATGGTTAGCATCGGCTCTCTGCCTAAGAAAACTGAGATCAAATGGCGAGCCCCAGGAACTGAGAATCCTCCAACCCCAAGACAAGGCGAAGTGGTAACCTTTGTTGACCATATAGGCCGTGGTTTCAAACCGCCAGGGTCAAAATTTTATCGAGATGTGCTTGCCAGCTTCCAACTGCATCCACAAGATATTGGTCCCAATTCAGTCTCCAACTTATGCAATTTCCAAGTCTTCTGTGAAGCCTATTTACAAGAAGAACCAACTACAGAATTGTTCCAGGATTTCTTTCACTTAAACCGGCGCACAGAGTTTGTGAATGGCCCAAATACCGAGCTTGGTGGTGTCTCAATTCAAAAGCGGAAAGAAGTGGAATTTCGTCATGCCAAACACCATAGCCACCCAAAGGAATGGAACCAAACATGGTTCTATTGCAGAGACACTTCGCCTGAAGATGAGAATCCCCTCCCCGGCTTCCGAGATCATAGATTATCCAATGCTCACCCAATGCCACAACGCCTGAGCTCCTCAGAAAGGGATACGCTCCTCAAATTGCCAAGCTCCGGGCCTTTATGGCAAACGGTTTAATAGGTGTGGATTTTGTACGCTGTTGGATATCCTGGAGTATCTTGCCGCTAAGTCGGCGTCCCGGTTTAATGTGCGAATATACCGGTGAGGTTGACGATCCTCAACGCCACTACAATATCCAATTATCCGAGGAAGAAGTTACTGAAGGGGTAAAGAAAATTCTGAACGAATCGGAACTGGTCTGTAGTCAAACCGATCTGAATCCCTTCTACACCAAGAACAAACCGCCTGCTGTAAGCATTACACTTCCTCTTCCTCTCTAATATCTTTGACTTATACAAGCTGTAACCCTTCTTCTTTATATGTATAGGGTGATGACCCTTTCTGGAAACGAAAATCCATAGAGAAAGCGGCAAAGCCAACTGGAGATAAAGTGGCCAAACCAACCCGCCCGAAGACCAAAGCCGTAAAACGGACATCAAAGCCGAAAACGGCTGACCGGATTACTATGGAACTTGATGATGATACTGATGACCCAGAAGTTGAGGTAGAACTTGACTCACTTGGCTCTCTTTTTATGCATCTTGTTAACAATGATCTTCCTCAGGAGGAGGCCGAAGCTAGTCAGGCTGAGGACGTAGAGGTAATTACCCTTTCCTCCAGTTCAGACTCTATGCCAACACAAAAAACTCGCCAAACAATCTAAAAATTTAGATTTTCTCATCCTCTTGCTCACTTGGATCCAACATTTATTTTGAAGACTCAACAGCATGAGGCTCGCCAGACAACTCGGCACAGTGGCCAACAGGTCACCTCTACCGGTTTACCTGATACTCCGGTTCGGAAGCGTCGGTCTGAGGTCTCTCCTACTTCTGACCATTCTTACTCCAAGGCAGGTTATTTTAGACAGCCTCTTAATCCGTCCAATTCAAATTATCAGGTGACACCTCCTTCCTCTTCTGGTGAATCGACAGCAACTCAACTCCCCCCTTTGAAAACTGTGGCTGGGTGAGTTACGAAAAACCTTTCCTTTCAATGCGTCCTACATCTTTTGAACAGGATGTTAACCCCTTTTATTCTGTTTGCAGGGCCAAAGCCAGACCCAGCAAGAAAGCTCGGGTCACCAATCCGCCAGAAGACCCTGTTGCTGAAGAAGAAGAACCAAGAGGTGAACCGGAGCAAACAGGTGAATCGGAAGGCCTCCATCCCGAAACAACTTTTGATGATCCGCCCCTTGACGGCCAACATACTGACGAACCCACAGATGTTGAGCCTGCCGCCCCTGATGCTGAACCGGCAGAACCAAACTGGGCTAATCAAATGAAAGATACTGAAATTCCATCATCATCCACCCAAAATCCTGAAGGCCAAGGCGATGACGTTATTATTACTGGAGCAGGCCACAGTTCTCCTGGTCATCCCGTCATTTTGGCTCAGCATAGTGCCAAAGAAGAGCAAATTGCCAGGGATAAAGGTAAATGGAGCAGCGACTTATCAAACTATGCTCATCTTAACACTGATGAGCTTCATTCCGGCTTCTTGAACCGTCTGCACTCAAACCGGGATTATGAAGCCGGTTTGGTGAATTTGATGAAAGAACGATATGAGGTAAATTCTTCTGCCTTGCACATTGATTTATAGCTGAAATACTATTACAAGTAGCCCCCAAGAGTCGTTTTATGATTGTCAATCATAAACTGGGTGTTTGTAACACTTTAAGCATCCCATCATTAATCCTTGCCAAGGCGTGTCTTCAATCATAGATAAAACTCATGTTTGAAAAATTAGATAACGTTCTGTAGCATAGCCCCCAAAGGCCGGTTTAACTTGGCAAGTTAATCCGGTTTTTAATCCACACCGCCAGTTTAGAACAAACGTACATTAGCCCCCAAGTGTCAAGGATAATGCTTGCATTGTTCTGGAGACTTGCATAGAAGGTAGTATTTGAGAGCAAATAAGCATTAGCCCCCAAGTATGAAGTGGATAACTTGTTATATGCTTTATACTTAGTGCATATATATGTTGTTTTGTTGAAGATACCTTCAATGTTGCAGGCTGAACTGAGAAGCAAAGATGCCAAAAACTCTGACTTGCAAGAAAATGTGAAGTCGCAACAAGCCGAAGCTGCAAAAGCCAAAGAGGAGCTGACCCAGGCCCTGGCCGGAATGGAAAAATTGAAAGAATACTTCAATCAAAATCGTGCTGCATGGGAAACCGAAAAGGCCGGTTTGACCAAAAGAGCCGTAGATGCCGAGGAAGCCCTGAAACCGGTGGCTGAAGAACTAGCCGGTTTGAAGCGCCAAATCAACGCTATGACCTCTGCTATCTTTGGTAAGTATCTGCTTATGTATGTTGCATCAGTCAATGAATCTTTAAACTGACCACGATGTTGAAAAAAATCTTTGGCAGGAACTCGGATCACTCATCTTGGTGCAGATATGCGGATGAAGCTCAAAGCGGCATACACATTGGTTGAGCAGCTATATTCTGGATCTCAGTGAGCCATTAGTACAGCAGCTTATAACAAACCGGCGCCAACGTTGATTAAGGAAACCCTTGAGAAGCTAGGCATGTTACCGGCGCGTATTGCCGAGTTGAAAAGAGCCGCTGCAAGAGCCGGAGCATTAACTGCCCTTATTCGAGCCAAGGCCTGGATTCCAGATCTTGAAGCGGAGGATATCATTAAAGGGTATCCAGGCATTAAAGAAGACGGTTCAAACTTTGACAATGATGATCTTCGGCGGTTGACCAAACAGATGCGGCCAGCGGCCAGCAAATTAGCTGAAGACACCGATTTGTCCCATTTTCAACTGTTTTATGATGCAGAAGGGAAAAGATAGCCGGCCGAGATCCATGTAGTCGAAGAACTTGTGCCTCCGATTCGTAAGCACACTTATGCCCCTGATATTAACCCTTCTGATATTATCCATGAAGAAGCAGTATTCCAAGCTTTAACCAGAATCGATTGGTCAACGGCTGATTTCCAGCGGCTGGGGAGGGATGAAGAAGTGCGTACACCAACTGATCCGCAACCGTCAAACCGTCGTGATGAAGAGTCCTGATCCGGTCGCCGGTTTATATGGCTACTGTGAAAAACAATGGCACTATTGAGCCGCTTTAAAGCTTCATGTAATAGGATAGCTGAAACTTTGTTTATCTGCCATGCCATCGAGCATGCTTCATAGCCCTTTGTGACAATCTGTGCCGCCCTTCAGGATATATTTTATGCATAGTCTATGATGACTTGCCTTCCTGGGTACAAAAAACTTAAAAGTGTCTAGCGGTTTACCGCTAAACATGTCATAATATCCAAGAAGTATATAGTACTTGAGCTGAATAATCAAGTGTTTGTACAAAAAATAATGTACAGAACATACCTCATTGAGTGAGCAAACGTGTATACAGCAAAGGTGTTTAACACCAACCCGATATGTTTGATAATGTCATCTTCATAATGCTGGTCTATCTATTAAACCGGACCGGTATACCTACCAGATTTTCTTCATAACACTGGTGATTTAGTCAAACCATACCGGGTCAGTGACCACCGGTTTATAACTGATCATGAGCCAACAGCTGGTGGTTGGAAAGCAAGCCGAATCAAGGATGCCGGTTTATCAAAAAAATACTTATGATTGTCAACAAACAAAATTCAAATAGGAAAATATGCGAGGCTTTTTACGAGCTGCCAGGCTCCAAATTGAGGCTTTTCATGGGCTGCCAGGCCTCTGAGTTAAACCATTTAACAAAGCCTTTTAAGATGGGCCTCCAATTAACCAATCACCGTTTTAACTATGACAAGTTCAGGGTCTGTAAAAGATAGGCTTACTTGATGAAGGCAGGTTAACCCGGGATTTTAGGTGAATAGACCAGGCTTCCAAGCCGTGGCTTGATAGCCAATTACGAGGGTCCTTTCAAACTCTTTGTTGCTTTGCAAAAAAGAGCCCCCAAGTAACTTTGTGAGTGATGCTCAGCGTGTGCCTATGTTTGATTTTGTATGGTGTACAATACTCTCTTTGGCTCCACAAATTTTTCCTTGTGTGGCTGAAACGCCTATCAAGAGGTGTAGCTGTGGTTCAAACATGACCAAGCCCCCTAGTGATTTTCTTTATTTTTATGCAGTTGCAAAATCCGGTTTAACAAAGACTCCGCTTTGACCGTTAACTTGTAAAAGCACACATATGATATAAAAAAGAACAGATACCCCGCTTATAACGGAGGCTCCGGTTTATTATATGGTATATACACTGTCATAAATATGTACAGGTGAAAAAGCCTATGGCTTCAAGTATAGTAAGGCCGAAGGAGAGCTATGTTCCATGGCCGCTTTGTCTCCTCCTCCGATTGACGTGAGTTTTCATGCTCTCGAACATCAATGAGGTAGTAGGATCCATTGTGCAGATTTTTGCTGACCACAAAGGGTCCTTCCCAAGGGGGGATAACTTATGCATATCAGTCTGATCCTGGATGAGCCAGAGCACCAAATCACCTTCTTGAAAGGTTCTAGTTTTAACCCGGCGGCTGTGATAACGTCGAAGATCTTGTTGATAAAAGATCTTGTTGATAAATTGCCGAACGCGCTGCTGCAAGATCCCGCACTTCATCCAACAGGTCCAGAGAATCCTAACATGCCTTCTCATTATCAGCTTCAACATAAGCTGCCACACGGGGCGAATCATGACGGATGTCACTAGGAAGAACCGCCTCTGCTCCATAAACCATGAAGAAAGGCGTGTAACCCATAGACCTATTGGGTGTGGTGTTGATGCTCCATAACACAAAAGGTAGCTCCTCGACCCAACAACCCGGCGTCCGCTTTAAGGGAACCATAAGCCTTGGTTTGATACCCCGCAGAATTTCTTGATTTGCCCTTTCCACTTGACCATTAGATTGGGGGTGAGCCACTGACGCTAGATCAAGCTGGATGTGCTCACGTTGACAGAATTCTTCCATCTCTCCTTTTGACAAGTTAGTGTCATTATCTCTTATAATGCTATGTGGAAAGCCAAACCGGAATATCACCTTTTTGATGAATTGAACCGTCGTGGCTGCATCACACTTGCTGACTGGCTCTGCCTCTACCCATTTAGTGAATTTATCAACTGCTACTAACAGATGGGTCTTCTTGTCCTTGGCGCGCTTGAAGGGTCCAACCATATCCAGCCCCCAAGTGGCAAACGGCCACGTAATTGGAATCATCAGCAACTCGAGCCAGAACGTGCGCATGGCGGGCAAACTTTTGACATCCATCACATCTTTTGACTAAATCCTCCGCATCAGCATGCGCCGTCAACCAGTAAAAACTGTGGCGAAAAGCTTTAGCAACCAACGACTTTGAACCGGCGTGATGACCGCAATCCCCTTCATGAATTTCTCGCAAAATCTCACAACCTTCTTGAGGAGAAACACATCGTTGAATCGCTCCTGAAACACTGTAACGATGTAACTCCCCATTGAGTATGGTCATGGACTTGGAACACCGGATTATCTGTTGAGCCAACGTTTCCTCAGCTGGTAACTCGCCCCGGTTCATGTCATCCAGATATGGGATCGTCCAATCTGGTATGGCATGCAAAGCTGCCACCAATTGAGCCTCCGGATCAGGAACAGCCAAATCTTCTTCGGTTGGTATTTTGACTGACGGATTGTGCAACACATCAAGAAAGACATTGGGCGGAACCGGTTTACGTTGGGAACCAAGACGACTTAAAGCGTCCGCCACTTTATTCTTCCGCCGGTCTATATGGTCCACCTGATAACCTTTAAAGTGACCAGCCACTGTGTCCACCTCTCGCCGATATGCAGCCATGAGTGGGTCCTTAGAATCCCAAGTGCCAGACACTTGCTGAGCCACAAGATCTGAGTCACCGAAGCACTTAACCCGGCTCAAATTCATCTCTTTAGCCATCCGAAGACCGTGAAGTAAAGCCTCATATTCAGCTGCATTGTTAGTACAAGGGAACATTAAACGGAGGACATAACAAAACTTATCACCTCGTGGGGAAGTTAATATGACTCCAGCCCCCGAACCCTCTAGCTGTCTGGACCCATCAAAATGAGTAGTCCAATATGTATTATCTGGTTTCTCCTCAGGTGCCTGTAACTCCATCCAATCGTTGATGAAATCTACGAGTGCCTGGGACTTGATCGCCGTGCGGGGTATATATCTGAGCCCGTGGGGTCCAAGCTCAATGGCCCACTTGGCAATCCGGCCAGTTGCCTCTCTGTTTTGAATGATGTCACCCAGAGGAGCTGAACTGACTACTGTGATAGGGTGGCCCTGAAAATAGTGTTTGAGCTTCCGGCTTGCCATAAACACCCCATACACCAGTTTCTGCCAATGCGGATACCTCTGCTTTGACTCAATGAGCACCTCACTGATATAATAAACTGGCCGTTGAGCCGGATACTCTTTGCCAGGCTCTTTGCGCTCTACCACAATGGCTACGCTGACAGCCCGGGCATTAGCAGCCACATATAATAGTAAGGGCTCTTTATCAATCGGTGCTGCCAGCACGGGCGGTTCCACGAGCTGTTTCTTCAGATCTTCAAACACCTTATCAGTTGCTTCACTCCAGACAAAGCTATCCATTTTCTTGAGCATCTGATATAAGGGAATGGCCTTCTCTCCAAGGCGGCTGATAAACCGGCTCAAGGTTGTAATCCGGCCGGCCAGATGTTGCACATCGTTAATACACATCGATTTAGACAAGGACGTAATCGTTGCAATCTTTTCTGGATTAGCCTCAATGCCTCTGTTTGAAACCAGAAAGCCTAAGAGCTTGCCTGCCGGGACACCGAAAACACACTTCTCCGGATTGAGCATCATCTTGTAGACCCGGAGATTGTCAAAAGTTTCCCGTAGATCATCTGTCAAAGTCTCCTCCTTTCTGGATTTGACCACAATATCATCTACATACGCATGGACATTGCGCCCAATTTGCTTATGAAGGAAATTCGGGGCGGGTGATCCTCTCTGCTCCACAAAATAGGTTGCTCCGACCAGCGTAAATACTGAGGTACTGGCGGCTCAATAGAGTTGACTACCCTTTTGTGAAGCTTCTGATCACGTTTGCACAAACTAGGAGTGAAGACATGATATTGACCGCCGTTCAGCTATTTGGGATTGCTCTGATAACCCGACTGCTACTAGTGCTGTTGACTCCCCTGATGGTTGTAACCTCCTTGGTTGCCTTGGTGTCCTTGATTGACGTGTCCGGTTTGATTGCCTGTGTCGGTGTCAAAACCGGCGGATCTCGGGTAGGGGGTCCCGAACTGTGCGTCAAGGCCGGATGGTAACAGGAGACAAGGGACACGATGTTTTTACCCAGGTTCGGGCCCTCTCGATGGAGGTAATACCCTACTACTGCTTGATTAATATTGATGATATGGGTAGTACAAGAGTAGATCTACCACGAGATCAAGGAGGCTAAACCCTAGAAGCTAGCCTATGGTATGATTGTTGTATATGGAGTTGATGTCCTATGGACTACAACCCTCCGGTTTATATAAACACCGGATAGGGTTAGGGTTACACAGAGTCGGTTACAATGGTAGGAGATCTTGAATATCCGCATCGCCAAGCTTGCCTTCCACGCTAAGGGAAGTCCCATCCGGACACGGGACGAAGTCTTCAATCTTGTATCTTCATAGTCCTGGAGTCCGGCTGAAGGTATAGTCCGGCTACCCGAACACCCCCTAATCCAGGACTCCCTCAGTAGCCCCCGAACCAGGCTTCAATGACGACGAGTCCGGCACGCAGATTGTTCGGCATTGCAAGGCGGGTTCTCCTCCAAATCCTGTGTACATGTAGGAATAATGTCCGATTTTTGTAATGTAGTGCTCCTCGGCTTCCACGCCCAATAATGGCCATCTTCCACGTGTCAAACGAATGCGAAAAGCTGGGGCGTTTTTACATCCACACCCCTAGCCGTATAAACGAGCCGCCTCTTTAACGGGATGGGGATTTAGGTCCAAACCACATCTTCTCCTCTCCGCAAGTTATCATCAGAGCACTTCCAGCAAAGGTCCATTCCAACATGACCAGCCGCCGCAGCTCCTCCCCTCGCCCTCCGGTCCCAAACCCGGGGACTGGGAGAGTTGCACCATCCCGCATAGCGAGTTAGTGTTGCTTCAGGCCAAGGGATTTCTCCCTCAGGCATACATGGTCCCGGTCCGAGCCGGTCTCGCCACCTACAATGGCGGAAAACAAGCGGAGAGCACCCCCAATCCTTCTAAAGGAGAGCGGGTGTGCCTCGTCCCCTATCTAATAAGGGGACTGGGATTTCCAATTCATCCATTTCTCCGCGGGCTTCTGGAGTTCTACGGCCTCCAGCTGCACAATCTCACGCCCGCCTCCGTATTACATATTGCGGGTTTCGTCGCCCTTTGCGAGCTATTTTTAGGCGTTGAGGCTCATTTCGCGCTGTGGAAGAGGTTATTCTTCCTGGTGCCCCGTTCTCAAGAGGGGTCTATATACCAAGTGGGCGGAGCCGAAGTATGGCGCATCGCCGGGACCGGATACCTATCCGGAACCCCAAAGAAGGCGTCCGAGGACTAGCCTTCGGAATAGATGACGTCCCACTACCGGACCCTATCCGGGTCGGTCTCCCTGAGTTCAACAGTGCTCCATTGAAGAAACGCTTGAGCTGGCGTCCGCGAAGCTCTTAGAGAGAAAACGACAGAGACGTCCTTTACCTGATGGGCCGGATAAGACTGTTGGCTCATTCCGGACTAACCATGATTGGAGTCATGGCCACATGCATTATGCGGGGGGTGCAGCCGCTTCAATATAGAGGCCACCCCATGTGGGATTTCAACGGGGAGGATGACGCCACCCGTTACGGTCGTAAGTGGCCGGCCTCAGCCGCCGCCCTAGTAAAGATCTTATCCTTTTTATACAAAGGAGAAAAGGAGGAATTCCTCCACGTCAACCCGCGGGCCGGATTTACTATGTACGATCCTCCAAGTTGGGTAAGTGAACAATTGCGCTTGCCCATTTGTTTTATACTCCCATGGTTAGATATGTAGTCTAACGACTTCAATGTAGGAACTGCGACAGGAGGTAAAGGATATAAACAGCCGCACTCCACAGCCCGAGGACCCAGAACGGTCCCTCGATCCGGACTCCGAAGAGGATCCAGACATATCGGTGGAGCTTATCGACGGGGTGTTTGATCAGCTAAGCAAGGACAATACCTTGGTAGCCATTACGGCTGATTACCCAGGGTTAATCCCGGCCTCCTAGGTGACAGAAACTGGAGTCTCATTCCCTTAAGAGAGATTCCATTCTCACGTATTCCGGTGTTTCTGATGACAACTGTGTTTTGCAGGGGAGATTTCCGAGGCGGGAGGCCGAACCTGCGGCAGCTAGCCAACGAGGGGCCGCAAGGCCCCGTGGGGCAAAAAGGAATGTAGTCCAGACTGAGATGCCGGTGCAAAGGTATAGCGCACCCTCTGTTTCCCTGGTGTTATTCTGTCAGGGCATATTAACGTTCGTGCTATCTTCAGAACGAAGAGACCTCGCCGGACTACATCCGGAGAGGTTGCCAATCGCGCCTCCACCAGCCAGGCTCCAACGTCTGGCCAGGAAGCGGAGGCGAGCACAAGGCGCGCACCGGACGCTCCTCCGACAGAGGATGCGGATAGGCTGTCTGCCACAAATTCTGAAGTGGAGAGTGCCATGAACCACAGGCGTCGCCGGACAGTTCTACGCGACGCTTGTTTCTCCCAAGAGGCTTTAGATGCCTTTAATTCGGGAGATGCGTACCTCCGTGCCGCTCAAAATGGTTTAGCCAGAGCCACGGAGCAGTATGTAAAAGACATACGGGTAAGAAAATTTTGGTCAAATATATATATATACCAGTAGCCCCCGAGACTTGAAACAGTTAGAGCAACTGATTTAAGGATCATTTAATATGCAGGTTCTTACAGAGAAGAATACCGTACTGTCCCAGGAGCTAGAAAAGTGCAAGGCCCAACTAGAGGCCGCACTAGCCGCAGCAGGGGAGCCCAAAGAGACCTCCGCAGGTAAGATACACTTCGAAAGATTAGTATTGTGCGGTGTGGGTGCAAATCTGACAAATCATATTGCAGATGGCGCCGGACTCGATCCGGAAAAGCAACAACTCTTACGCCGGCTAAAGGCCGGTGAGAGTACATTGACAAAGGTGAGGCGAGAGAAGAATGATCTTCAGGATGCCAACACCAAGCTGGACGCCGAACTTAAAGATGTTCGTGGCCAGCTGTCGGACTCCATGAAGGAGAATCAGCGGCTTCGACGCGGCATATTTAGTAAGTGCTTGAACGAACTTTGAAAAAAGAGTTCGGCGAGGAAGTCGACTAACAGAGTAACGTCTGTAGGTATGCTCACAGGTCGTCCTGCAGAGGAGATGCCCGGTTCTACGGGTGACCTTCTTCCCGAACTCTTGCAACTGCACGAGCGAATTCGGCAGGCGATGCGAGGCGTTGCCCAAGCCTTATGGCCTGCCCACTCCATGCCCGAGGGCCTTGGAGAGCTTGCAGAGAAGCTGAAGGGAGCTCGGCGGTGCTTCCGGTTGTGGAAGATATCGGCCTGCCGACAAGGCGCTAGGCAGGCCTGGGCCATGGTGAAGACCCGTTTTATGAAGTCTGACCCGAACCACATGGCCGAGGTCGGACCAGTGGGGCCTGACGGGAAGGAGATCCCTGTAAGCTTAGTATACGGCCAAGTAGAGTTGGCCGCGAAGTATTCCCAGCAGGACTGTAAATTAGACAGCCTGTTAGATGGTATAGAAGAGGAATACAATCAGTCAGAATGACTATGTAATTTTGAATTGACATGTGTAATGCCTTCTAGCCGGATTGTAGATCGTTTGTCGTTGCCGACCTTTTCGCTTCAACCTCGGGACCTAACGGTCCGGAGTGTGTCTGAATACCATAGCGGTTATATAAGAACCGAGGTATGCGTGGAGACCAGGCGTAGGGGTCATTAGTGCTTTATCAGACAAGTGCCCAACTAGTTATGTTATATTACATGGTTAGTAAGAAACATCTTCCAGAGAGAATAGTTCCGTTAGGGGTTCCTTTCGCTGGGAGGCATGCCCTAAAGTGCATGTCCGGACTGTGTGAAAAGACGTAGAAAAAAGCATCTGGGGGCGCATAAAGTGAGTAAAAAGATCATCTTTTATTTCACCGACCGAATATTCCCTTAAGAACGCTAGCTTTCGGCTTCACCTAGTCTGAGGTACACATCCGGCTGACCCGGCAGTAACAATCGCAGAGGTGCTCCCTTTACCGCCTAGCCGAACAATCGGGAACGTAGGGGTAAGCACAGGAGCCAGGCAACCCAGCTTGGCCAAAACTTAAGTCATATCGATGCATATAATGGTGAAGAAAAAGGTACATGCGGAAGTTTGACGCATGTGTTGGGCGTGAAGCCCGTATAAATAAGCTTTTGTTAAAGAAGCCCCCAGGTTTAATGAGTGTGAGTGGCGCGTCACTAGATGAGCCTTTAAGGGCTATAAAAGAAAAGAGGGGAAGGAGAGAAATGTAAGACAGAAAAATGCAAAAAATGGACAGAGGAAGGAGACAAACACAGAGTCCGGCGCTAGGCATAGTGATGAGGACATCAATACCATTGTTACACCCACAGCCCCTACTGTTACATATACTGGACCAATTACTAGAGCTCGCGCACGCCAATTAAATTACCAGGTACTTTCGTTTCTTGGTAATGATTCTAATGTTCATGAGATTATATGCTGCCTAAATTGGATACATTTGTTTTGCTTACAAATGAAGGGCCTAGCTTGGAGAAGGATGAACATTGGAGCAAGAACACGCATGGAGTTGATGGCATGCGCAAGGGGATCAAGAACGGAGTTACAAGTGATGATTTCAGGACTTTGAAGCCGCCATAAGGAGTGCATGAAGCCTTGGACGAAATATACAAGATGCCACTTCATAATATTCGTCCATAGGCTATTCTAGGTGCTGCGTCACCTTATTAATGGGCCAGGCCCATGTAATTTCGAAATACTTAAGTATAGGCTATTTTTAGAGTCCGTATGTGTGGGGAAACAAGAGTTAGGGTTGGTTTCGGAACCCACCCTCAAGGGCCACGAAATTCCCCCCTCTTCCTCCATATATACAGCCCTTAGGGCGTCGTTTAGACTTTGGGTTTTGTTTAGATTAAAAGTTCGCCATAGCTGCAACTTCACGTACTTCGTTTGTGTCCAACAACCAGACCAAGACGTCACAGAACCCCACCTTGATCAATAAAGCTTTCATCTTATATTCGCAATATCCCGATTGCAATCTCAGTTTCTTGCTTGTTCTTTGTTTGCTCGCAGGAAACAGACCCTCGTGGTCAGGTTGATCGTGCTCCGGCGTGGTCAATAACCCTCGGAAGTTGGTTTAGCGATTGCTAAGGCGCGACGTCTCGCACGTTCGTAGTCGGATCGTCAAGGTCGACTCCCACAGAAAACGATAGCCACCATCTCATCGAAACATCGGGACACCTTAGCCTCTATCAAGTGGTATCAGATTTCTAGGTTGCTCGGTGAGATTTTTACAGTTTTTCGTAGATTAGATCGAGTCTGTTCTTCATACCTACAGTCCACAAAAAAAAAGCCACACAAAAAAATTAGGGTTAGTTCATCCTATCCGAACCAATCTGAGCCTTTGCATAATATTTTTAGGGTTTTTGCTTTGTTGAATTTGCGGTTGCATCGTCGTGTCAAGTTGCTGGTCTTAGAGTCTAGTCTTTTAGAGTTTCGAGTTCTGGTCATAAGTTGTCACGCCGCCGCCGCACCATCATCATCGCCCATCTACCACTTTTGCTTATCCGCCACCGCTCTGAATCCATATCCATATACCACTACCAATCCGTATCCATATACCACCACCAATCTCTATCCATATACCACCACCGCTACCATATACCACCACCGCTGCCATATACCACAACCATATATCCACCACCAATCCGAGTTCTTCTCATATTAGGTTTGTTCTTGAGATCAATCTAAATTCCGAGTCGTGTTTCCTTGCCTGCGTAGGTCTCGGAAAAAAAAGAGTCTGGAGACCCCCGGGCAGTTTTTAGGCCAAAATTTTCACGGGCAAATTTTTTTCCCTATCCTATTTTTAGGCTTTTCTGAGTCTTTTGAGCCACGTGCCATCATAGTGATTTTTTGTCGCACTTTTTCGTCGTTGCTGCCATGATTTCCGAAAAAAAGTGAATTTTTTTTCGTGCCCATCCTATCAGTTTGACGAGGGAAGAGTTTTGAGACACTCGCCATTATAGTGATTTTTCGCAAAAAAAGAGGAGCGCAAAAAAAAGGAGCGCAAAAAAAGAGCGAAAAAAAAAGTTCCAGAGTGTGCTTTTCCCTTATTTACGTGCAGCGCCGTGATTTTGTTAGTGTTCTAGGCTCGCGTCTCTAGCACGGTCTAGCCTAGGACCAGCACAGTACCGTCGTTGAGCGTTTATTCAACTTTGCATCTCTGAATTGATTATTGCTGACCCTTTTTGCTACCATACTATAAGCCTTCCCAGCTCCACACACATCTACATCGTGCGTTTGACTCTCCCTGGCAATCGCTCTATCCAAGCTTTTGAGAGTTTTTGACTACAACGGTTGCCGATCACCGCCTGCTGCTGGGTAAGAACTGGTAAGAATTTGAGATTTGCTTGACGGATTTGTGACACCCGCCACCACCACCACTTGTTAGTAGTCTGTAGGATCATATTCTTGTGTGTTTCTATTGCTGCTAACCATGCCAGGATCACAAGCCGACGAGACTGACTGGGAGAACTTGACGAACAAGGAGCTTCATGATACGTTTCAGCAAATGATGAATGGACAGGTGCAAGATGTGATAAACAGATTTGAAGAGGCCATGGAGAAGATAGATGGCATGGAGAAGACGTTTGAAACAAAGCTCGATAACAAGTTTGCTGAATTGCTTTCGCGTTTTCCACCACCACCACCGGCTGCTCCTGCCGCACCTCTGCAACAACAGCAACAACACCGACTACCTCCACGTCGGGAAACAGCCCTCCGCCGAGCGAGCCGTGTCCCTCTTCAGTCGGGCCAAACTGCTGGTGCTGCTGTTGATACTTCTGTGGCTCCTACTGCTGATGTGGAGGAGGATGCTTATGTGGGAGATTATGAGGATGAGGTTGATCAAAATCAGAACTACGTGCCACCAACAGCACAGCAACCACCAGGTCGTCCACATGCAAATAATGGCAATGGTAGGGCTCACCCTCAGGTACGAGATCATGACCATGTCCCTAAACTAAAATTGAATATTCCACCATTTGAGGGTAGATATGTTCCTGATATATATCTTACTTGGGAGTTAGAAACTGAACAACGATTTACATGTTTACAATATCCCGAGGAGAGACGTTTTCCTGCTGCTGTTTGTGCTTTCACTAGTTTTGCATGTGTTTGGTGGTCTGAGCATTGTAGATTATATCCTATTCCGGCTACTTGGGCTGCTTTGAAAACTGCTATGTCGTTGGGTTCCACCATATTATCAACGTGAATTACTTCAAAAATTGCAGCGCTTAAGACAGGGAAAAAATTCTGTAGAAGAATATTATCAGGAATTACAAACTGGCATGATTAGATGTGGTATTGTTGAGGAGAATGAAGCTATGCTTGCACGTTTTATGGGTGGATTAAATAGAGAGATTCAGACGATTCTAGAGTATAAGGAGTATACTAATATCACTCGTTTATTCCATCTTGCTTGTAAAGCTGAACGTGAAGTGCAGGATCGACAGGCATTGGCGCGGACTAACTTTTCTGCAGGTCGACCTTCATCATGGACACCACGTGCATCATCTACTTCCACACGTTCTGCTACACCGGCGCCTCCGTCGGCTACCACCTCCAACCGTGATACAATAAAGCAGGCACAATCACCACTATCTGCCAAGAGCACACCTTCTGGGCCTGCAAAGAGCTCTTCTTCATCCATGGCATCAACAGGGCAAACACATGATATTATTTGTCGATGTTGCAAGGGTGGAGGTCATTATGCGAGAGAATGCCCATCTAAGCGTGTGATGATTGTTACTGAGGATGGTGGGTATGAGTCCGCTAGTGACTATGATGAGGAGACTTTGGCTCTTATTACACGTGACGAACACGGTGGAGACGATTCTGATCATGAGACGCAATACATGGCTCCTGAAGATGCTGACAGGTATGAATGTTTAGTTGCTCAACGTGTTTTGAGTGTGCAGGTTACACAAGCTGAGCAAAATCAGAGGCATAATTTGTTCCATACAAAGGGAGTTGTGAAGGAACGTTCTGTTCGCGTGATCATAGATGGAGGGAGCTTCAATAACTTGACTAGCATGGAGATGGTGGAGAAGCTATCTCTCACCACAAGACCACATCCACATCCTTACTACATCCAATGGTTCAACAACAGCGGCAAGGTTAAGGTAACACGTATTGTTCGTGTGCATTTTAGTATCTCTACATATGTTGATTATGTTGATTGTGATGTGGTACCTATGCAAGCATGTTCCTTATTACTTGGTAGACCATGGCAATTTGATAAAAATTCTGTACACCATGGTAGAAACAATCAGTATACTCTTGTTCATAACGATAAAAATATTAGTTTGCTTCCTATGACTCCTGATTCCATTTTTAAAGATGATATTAATAGAGCTAATAAAGCAAAACAGGAGACAAATAAGAGTGAAAATCAGATTGTGGCAAAAGAATTTGAGCACCAAATGAAGCCTAATAATAAACCATCTACTGTTGTTTCTGAAATTAAATTGAAAAGTGCATGTTTACTTGCCACCAAATCTGATATTGATGAGCTAGATTTCAGCAAATCTGTTTGCTATGCTTTTGTGTGCAAAGAGGCATTATTTTCATTCCAGGACGTGCCTTCCTCTTTGCCCCCTGCTGTCACTAACATTTTGCAGGAGTTCGCTGACGTCTTTCCACAAGACGTGCCACCGGGATTACCACCTATTCGAGGGATTGAGCATCAAATTGACTTAATTCCCGGTGCTTCGCTACCCAACCGTGCACCATACCGTACCAATCCAGAGGAGACGAAGGAGATTATGCGTCAAGTACAAGAATTCCTCGACAAAGGTTATATACGCGAATCCCTTAGTCCTTGTGCTGTTCCTATCATTTTAGTGGCGAAAAAGGATGGTACGTCGCGTATGTGCGTTGATTGTAGAGGCATTAATAATATTACTATTCGTTATCGTCATCCTATTCCTAGGCTAGATGATATGCTTGATGAATTGAGTGGCTCTACAATATTCTCCAAAGTTGATTTGCGTAGTGGATACCATCAAATTCGTATGAAATTGGGTGATGAATGGAAAACAGCATTTAAAACTAAGTTTGGATTATATGAGTGGTTAGTCATGCCTTTTGGGTTAACTAATGCACCTAGTACTTTCATGAGGTTAATGAACGAAGTTTTACGTGCTTTCATTGGACGATTTGTGGTAGTTTACTTTGATGACATATTGATTTATAGCAAATCTTTGGAGGAACATTTGGAACATTTACGTGCTATTTTTATTGCTCTATGTGATGCACGTTTGTTTGGAAACCTTGGAAAGTGCACCTTTTGCACCGACCGAGTATCTTTTCTTGGCTATGTTGTTACTCCACAGGGAATTGAAGTTGATAAAGCCAAGATTGAAGCTATTGAGAGTTGGCCGCAGCCCAAAATGGTTACACAAGTGAGGAGTTTCCTTGGCCTCGCTGGTTTCTATAGGCGTTTTGTGAGAGATTTCAGCACCATTGCTGCACCTCTCAACGAGCTTACAAAGAAGGATGTGCCTTTTGTTTGGGGTACCGCACAGGAAGAAGCCTTCACGGTTTTGAAAGATAAGTTGACACATGCTCCTTTACTCCAACTTCCTAATTTCAATAAGACTTTTGAGCTTGAATGTGATGCTAGTGGAATTGGATTAGGAGGTGTGTTATTACAAGATGGAAAACCTGTTGCATACTTTTCTGAAAAATTGAGTGGGCCTAGTCTGAACTATTCTACTTATGATAAAGAATTATATGCTCTTGTTCGGACCTTAGAAACATGGCAACATTATTTATGGCCCAAGGAATTTGTTATACATTCTGATCATGAATCTTTGAAACACATTAAAAGTCAAGCAAAACTGAACCGTAGACATGCTAAATGGGTTGAATTCATTGAGACTTTCCTTTATGTCATTAAACGCAAGAAGGGTAAAGAAAATGTTATTGCTGATGCCTTGTCTCGTCGTTATACTATGCTTTCACAACTTGACTTTAAAATATTTGGTTTGGAGACCATCAAAGATCAATATGTTCATGATGCTGAATTTAAAGATGTATTGCAGAATTGTAAGGAAGGGAGAACTTGGAACAAGTTCGTTCTTAATGATGGATTTGTGTTTCGTGCTAACAAGCTATGCATTCCAGCTAGCTCCGTTCGTCTTTTGTTGTTGCAGGAGGCGCATGGAGGAGGATTAATGGGACACTTTGGCGTTAAGAAGACGGAGGATAATACTTGCTACACATTTCTTGGCCAAAGATGAGACGGGATGTTGAGCGTTTTGTTGCTCGCTGCACTACATGTCAAAAAGCTAAGTCACGACTCAATCCTCATGGTTTATATATGCCTTTGCCTGTACCTAGTGTTCCTTGGGAGGATATATCTATGGACTTTGTTTTAGGTTTACCTAGAACAAAGAAGGGGAGGGATAGCATATTTGTTGTCGTGGATAGGTTCTCGAAAATGGCACACTTTATACCATGTCATAAAAGCGATGATGCTGTTAATGTTGCTGATTTGTTCTTTCGTGAAATTATTCGCTTACATGGTGTGCCAAATACTATTGTTTCAGATCGTGATACTAAATTTCTTAGCCACTTTTGGAGATGTTTATGGGCTAAGTTGGGGACTAAGCTGCTTTTTAGTACTACTTGTCACCCCCAAACTGATGGACAAACTGAAGTAGTCAATAGAACATTGTCTACTATGCTTAGGGCTGTTTTGAAGAATAACAAGAAAATGTGGGAAGAATGCTTGCCTCATATTGAATTTGCTTATAATCGTTCATTGCATTCTACTACTAAGATGTGCCCTTTTGAAATTGTGTATGGTTTCCTACCTCGTGCACCTATTGATTTGTTGCCTCTTCCATCTTCGGAGAAGGTTAATTTTGATGCTAAAGAACGTTCTGAATTGATTTTAAAAATGCATGAGTTAACTAAGGAAAACATTGAGCGTATGAATGCTAAATATAAACTTGCTGGAGATAAGGGTAGAAAACATGTTGTGTTTGCACCTGGAGATCTTGTTTGGTTACATTTGCGTAAAGATAGATTTCCTAATCTGCGCAAATCAAAGCTAATGCCACGTGCTGATGGTCCTTTTAAGGTTTTAGAGAAAATAAATGATAATGCATATAAACTTGAGCTACCTGCAGATTTTGGGGTTAGTCCCCACTTTTAACTATTGCAGATTTGAAGCCTTATTTGGGTGAGGACGATGAACTTTCGTCGAGGACGACTTCATTTCAAGAAGGGGAGGATGATGAGGACATCAATACCATTGTTACACCCACAGCCCCTGCTGTGCTATACATACTGGACCAATTACTAGAGCTCGCGCACGTCAATTGAAATTATCAGGTACTTTCGTTTCTTGGTAACGATTCTAATGTTCATGAGAATATGATGCTGCCTAAATTGGATACATTTGTTTGCTTTACAAATGAAGGGCCTAGCTTGGACAAGAAAGATGAACCTTGGAACAAGTTCAAGCATGGAGATGATGGCATGCGCAAGGGGATCAATGAAGAGTTACAAGTGATGATTTCAGGACTTTGAAGCCACCATAAGGAGTGCATGAAGCCTTGGACAATATACAAGATCACTTCATAATTCGTTCAGAGGCTATTTGGTGCTGTGTCACCTTATTGGGCCGCCCATGTATTTTCGAAATACTAAGTATAGGCTTTTTAGAGTCGTATGTGGGGAAACAAGAGTTAGGGTTGGTTTCGGACCCTCCCTCCAAGGGCCACGAAATTCCCTCTCTTCTCCATATAACATCCCTTAGGCAGCGTTTAGACTTTGGGGTTTTGTTTAGATTAAAAGTTCGCCATAGCTGCAACTTCGCGTACTTCGTTTGTGTCCAACGACCAGACCAAGACGTCACAGAACCCCACCTTGATCAATAAAGCTTTCATCTTATATTCACAATATCCAGATTGCAATCTTAGTTTCTTGCTTGTTCTTCGTTTGCTCGCAGGAAACAGACCCTCGTGGTCAGGTTGATCGTGCTCCGGCGTGGTCAATAACCCTCGGAAGTTGGTTTAGCGATTGCTAAGGCGCGACGTCTCGCACGTTCGTAGTCGGATCGTCAAGGTCGACTCCCACAGAAAACGAAAGCCACTATCTCATCGAAACATCGGGACACCTTAGCCTCTATCAAGTGCTATCAGTTTTCAGGTTGCTTGGTGAGAATTTCCAGTTTTCCTAGATTAGATTTATTTTCTTACCTATTGTCCAAGAAAAAGCACAAAAAAGAGTTAGATCTATTCATCCTTGGTCCAAGCCAGTCTGAGCCTTTGCAATTTTCTTTTCATTGCTTGCATAGTTGAATTATCGGTTGCATCGTCGTGTCGAGTTGCTGGTCTTAGTGTCTAGTTCGTTTAGAGTTTCGAGTTCTGTTCACATTAGTCACGCCACCGCTGCATCATTATCTCTTCCGCTGTCCACCATCCACCCATCAATTTCCACCACGTGCTACCCACCATTCATTGTCATAATAATAGTTGAGATCGTTCAGATCTTCACTTGATCCAATCTGCATCTTATCTAGTTTGTTTTGGAAAGAGGGAGAAAAAAAGAGAGAGAAAAAACAAGAGAAAAAAAAGAGAAAAAAAAGAGAAAAAAAAAGTCAGAGGAAAAAAAGGAGAGAAAGAAAAAAAGTGTGAGGAAAAAAAAGTGAGAAGAAAAAAAAACAAAATTCGGATCTTTTTAGACTCAATCTCGTAGTTGAATTCGGATTGGAATCTGTTTTGTGCACTGTTCAGTAAAACAGGCATAACTTCCTCATACGAAGTCCGTTTTGCCTCCGCGAGTACTCAAACGAAAGCTAGCGACGAGCCGCATCTAAATAGTTGAAGAAGCAAGTTCAATATTTGGCACCTCAAAATAGGCTTCTAAATAGGTCTTTTTGCCCTCCGAAGTTCATGAACACAGTTTATTCCAGTTTTTCAGGACAGTTTTCGAATTTTTTGACTCCTCATATCAACTCGGAATTGAGTGATTCCTTTTGTGTTTGAAAGCTTGAGTCAATACCATTCTTGAAAAAAAATCGGCACAAACTTTTTCAGAGGAAAGTTGGAGACAAAGTTGTTGATATATCCTGCTTGGCTGTTGTTTCACATCATTATCTTTACTGCCGTTGTGATCTTCACTTATATCTTGCTGTCCAGAGCTACTTAGTATCCTTCATTGATGCTAGTTGTGCTACGACGTGACCTCATTAGTGTTCTAGGCTCGCGTCTCTAGTTCGGTCTAGCCTAGGACCAGCATAGTACCGTCGTTGAGCGTTTATTCAACATTGCATCTCTGAATTGATTATTGCTAATCTTTTGCTACCATATATAGCCAACCCAGCTCCACATATTTCTACACCGTGTATACGCATGTTCCCCTGGCAATCGCTTTACACAATCTTCGGAGTTATTTGACACCGCTAGTTGCCTCTCACCACCTGCTGCATGGTAAGAACTTGTAAGATATTGATATTTGCTTTACTGTGAGCACTTTACAACCACATCCTAGTAGTTCATAGGAACATTATTCTCGAATTTTGGTTCTTGTTTCTACTAATCATGACAGGTTCCAGAGATAGAAGTTCTTGGACGACGGACACATCTTCACCATCACGAGAGTTGGGACAACACACACAAGCATATGGTCAGGTTATCTCTTTACCATCATTTGAGGGTAGATTTAATCCTGCTATTTATCTAGCTTGGGAGCTTGAAGTAGAACAAGTTTTTAGTCACCATGATTTTTCTGAACTTGAGAGAGTACGAGCTACCATTAGAGCATTTACTGGTTTTGCTTCTATTTGGTGGAGTGTACATTGTAAGAAAAACATTGATAACCAACCCACAACTTGGAAAGTTTTGAAAGCTGTAATGAGACAACAATTTTTTCCTCCTTACTATCGTCGTGAATTGCGTCGCAAATTGGAGCAATTAAAACAAGGCAGTAACACTGTTCATGCTTACTACCAAGAGTTCAAATCTTATATGCATCATTGTGACATAGAAGAATCTGAGGATGATACAATGAATAGATTTTTTGGTGGTTTGAACCATGATATTCAGGCAAGATTTCAGTATATTCCTCATTGCATTACTGGTATGTATGTCCGTGCTTGTACCTTTGAGAGACAGATAAAGGAGGATGCATTAGGTGACTACAACAACTACTATTCCAGTTCATGCTCGCCACCGCTGGTGGGTTCCTCCATCATTGCACCTCGGATTATGAGCGCGACATCATCTCAAGGGTATGGTACATTGTCAACGTCCGTACCTACATCAGCTACATCTTTGCTACAAGGTAACAGTAAAGGTATTGATGATATAACTTCACATAAGAATGATGCATGCCTAGTTAACTTGAATGCGTCATGTATTGAGTTACCTGTTGATTTGAGCACACCACCTATTTTAGAGAATCTTGTTACTGTCATGAATGCGTCATGTGATCAAACAACTGAAATATCAATAATTTTGAGTGCACCCATTGAATTAACTGTTGATGCAAAAGAACTAATGTTTAATCATTTTGATATGGCCTCCAATCTTGGTGATGATTCTGTGTCCAATGACTTATTGCATGTTTGCTTATTTAAGCATGTTGTAGCATGTAAATTTGATGCAAGTAAGGTTTATTCACCAAAGTTGGGATGGTTTAATGATGAACATTGCGAATCTTTTGAAATAAATAAGAGCTTCACTTATATGTGCAAACTGAGTTCTAATATTTTCATGCCTTCTACTTCTTGTGATAATTTTTGGGCTTCAGTTTTTATGAACTATGAAAGTTACTCATGTATACATGTGTCATACGTGCAAAAATCAAGGGAAGTTAAACTGGATGACATATACATATACAACATGTACACCTTGTCTCTTTTGTTAGCCACATTTCAGATTAAGCAACGCCGAGGACGGCTTTGTTTTCAAAAAGGGGAGGATGATGAGAACATGACTACCTTGGATACGACCAAAAATATTTCATACATGCATATTTGTCAGGTGATTTCTAATGCAAACTATTCAATAATCTATTTATGTTATCCAGAACAAAAATACTTCACACACTTTTGTGTTTTGTCTAATTGCAGGTGTATGGGACATTTGTACAATCCACATATGAAGATAAGGGAAAAGGAGAAGTTTATGTTGTGTTCAAAAAGTCCTCTCATGTCACTTTTGGGCCAAGAGAAGATAGAGTCTAAGTCTTTCACGTTCTGGATTCAGATTCGGACTGCACAGACATACCTGACTCAAAACGCCAACAACTTTTTCATACGGACTCCGAATTGGGTGATTCTTTTTTGTTGGAAACTAGATTTCATGTTCTTTCCAACCCAATTGGATTCACCTTAAAATTCATCTGGAGCGTTGAGTTACAGACGAAATAATCTGACGTTGCAGCAGAATCCGAGTCAAACTACAAGCCCAAAGGTGTTGCATCACCTCCACTTGGGCCCATGAGCCTTGTACAACCTAGGGTTAGTTTTAGGCTGCCTTGGGACGTCCTCCCACCTCCTTGGCCGCCACCCCTTGCTCCTATATAAGTAGATCCATCTAGTAGCTTTTTCCTTGGGGTTTTGTTTAGATTAAAAGTTCGCCATAGCTGCAACTTCGCGTACTTCGTTTGTGTCCAACGACTAGACCAAGACGTCACAGAACCCCACCTTGATCAATAAAGCTTTCATCTTATATTCGCAATATCTAGATTGCAATCTCAGTTTCTTGCTTGTTCTTCGTTTGCTCGCAGGAAACAGACCCTCGTGGTCAGGTTGATCGTGCTCCGGCGTGGTCAATAACCCTCGAAAGTTGGTTTAGCGATTGCTAAGGCGCGACGTCTCGCACGTTCGTAGTCGGATTGTCAAGGTCGACTCCCACAGAAAACGAAAGCCACCATCTAATCGAAACATCGGGACACCTTAGCCTCTATCACAACCAGGCGGGGGCGCCAGGAGCAGGAGCGCCGGTTCAGCCACGCACGACCGACCTGCCTCGCTAGAACAACGTTGTACCATCAACGCCGCCCGGGCATTATTCCAACCCGTTGGACAACATTGTGGCCGCTGCGTCACGCCTGGCGGCCCTCCCAACCGACGGCGAGTCACCAGTTGCAGTGGAAGCACGTCGGGCCAGGGATCTCCTTCAGACAGCACTAAATCAACAGCAAGCATATTCTCACAGCCGTGAGAGGATTCACTCCACTCCCCGCCCAAGCCAGAGTTATAGCAGACACGTGGAAGACGAACCGGCCGTGTCCAGTTGTGCACACCGCCGAAATTCGCCATGAGGGAACAACCCGGCTGGGGGAGGTGCTGATGCGCAAGATGTTGTGGATCATGGCCGCGCACGTCGAGAGGCCGAGTTGACAGCTCGACACGAGGCACGACAGCATACTCCGGTTCACCCCACTGCCTCCGTGGAGCCAGGGGTGATGTTCAATTCCTTAGGGGTACCGTGTTTATCTCCTGCTTTGCGTAATGTGCGACTACCCAAGGATTTCAAGGGCCCTCGTAAGGTACCAAATTATACCGCTGATTTCCAGCCAGAGGCGTGGGTGGAGAGTTATGAGATGGCAATGGAGATGTTAGATGTGGACGAGGCGGTGTGTGCTAAATATTTCACCATGATGTTGGAAGGAACAGCTCGCACTTGGTTGAAGAGCTTGCCGACCAACTCTATTGGATCATGGGCCGAATTGAAGCATCGGTTTATCCAGAACTTCAAGGATACGTGTAAGCAGCCGATGTCAATTGTAGATCTGGCCGCTTGTGTCCAAGAGGAAGGGGAGTCCACGACCCATTGGGTCAAACGGGTCTTGGCGATTTTGCATTCGTCAGATCGTATCAACGCAGACACCACGGTGTTAACGTTAGAGGGTAATTGCTGTTTCAAACCGTTGAAACAGAAGTTGGGAAGGCTCAAACGTCACTACAACGACATGTCAACACTCATGGCTGCTTTGGTTAAATACGCCGATTCAGATAACACCAAGGATCCGGATTCAGAGGAGGACAAACTGGAGAAGGGTAAGAAGACCGGCAATGCCAAAGGCCAACAACACAATTCGGCAGGCCATGGAAACGCGGGTAAGCGCAAGGCCGACAGTGGTTTGGACTTTGTCGCAAATACCAACGCGCAGGAGAATGGCCAGCGCCGTAAAGGCAAGCAGCCCCAGAGGGGTGGAGGTCCAGGCAACAATTTGGAGCGTTTGTTAAATCAGCCCTGTCCAATGCATGTATCAAAGGAGAAACCGGCATCACATCTCTAGAAAGATTGTTATATCATGCGGGATTTCAAGAATTCCAATATATTCCAATATGACAACGGCCCGCCCGGCGGTTCAGGAGGAGGTTTCCACGGGCCGGGTTACGGAGGTGGTGGTTCCGGTTCAGGGTTTCCAGGTTGAGGGAGTCCTGGATTAGGGGGTGTTTGGGTAGCCGGACTATACCTTCAGCCGGACTCCAGGACTATGAAGATACAAGATTGAAGACTTCGTCCCGTGTCCGGATGGGACTTTCCTTGGCGTGGAAGGCAAGCTTGGCGATGCGGATATTCAAGATCTCCTACCATTGTAATCGACTCTGTGTAACCCTAACCCTATCCGGTGTCTATATAAACCGGAGGGTTGTAGTCCATAGGACATCAACTCCATATACAACAGTCATACCATAGGCTAGCTTCTAGGGTTTAGCCTCCTTGATCTCCTGGTAGATCTACTCTTGTACTACCCATATCATCAATATTAATCAAGCAGGAGTAGGGTATTACCTACATCGAGAGGGCCCGAACCTAGGTAAAAACATCGTGTCCCTTGTCTCCTGTTACCATCCGGCCTTGACGCACAATTCGGGACCCCCTACCCGAGATCCGCCGGTTTTGACACCGACATTGGTGCTTTCATTGAGAGTTCCTCTGTGCCGTCGCAATCAGGAAGGATGCATCCTCCCGTCTTTAAAGACGACGCCGTTGCTAAGGGAGCCTTGGCTATCGGCCAAACTCTCCGGATAGGTGGTTTCCTCATGACCGCCTGTTCGGCTGTTGCGTCGACGGTGACCTCTCGGGTCATCAAAAGCAACCTACACGTCAGCTCGGAGCTCGTCGAGCAGCTAGATCCAATGGAGCTCTCTTCCGTAAACGAGCTCTTGGATCGCATCGCCGCCCTGAGGGTCGCTACGGATTACGACCAGGTTGGGCTTAAACCTGATCTAAGAGAAATTAACTCTCCCCAAGTCACCCACCACGTTGCCGTGGTAGAGGCGCAGTACGGCGACCCTTCATCTATTTTAAGGACTAGCTACGTCCGAATCCCCGACCCCTCCAAGCCGGGTACCCGTGGAGGGGAGGATGTAACTCAAGACCTGAGCTTAGGATCAGGCAACGGGCTAGATTCATTGGACAACATCCAAGAATCCGAACTTCAGAGTTCGGAAACTCTTCGGCCTCTGAATCTTGGATTGGGTGAGGTTTCAGATTCAACGACACCCGCCCACCCGAACATAAGCGATCTCTCCCAAATCAGGCAGAGGCCCGACGAAACAGTACATCATTACTGGGCCAAATTCCTCCTGGTTATGAACAGGATAAAGGATTGCCGCGAGGGAGACGCAATCTCAATTTTCTGCAGTAATTGCACGGACGAGGGAATCCTTAACGCCATAAGTCGTCGTGATATTACACGCTTCGCTGACTTGGCGTCCATAGTACAAAAATACTGTGCGATGGAAAGTGCCTGGAAAACCGAAATAAAATTTTGGGATAATCCGGCCTTGAATAGTAATCCCGTCCGAACTAAGAGGGTGCATCATCATAGGACACCCGGGATAAACACCAAAAAGCCAAAACCCTCTACAGGGCATGGGACCATACTGGAAAGGTGGCTTGATGGACCCTGTAGAATTCACAGTACAGAGGACGCCCCACCAACTCACAGCCTTAGAGAATGTTGGATACTCCGGCAGGTGGCCAAAATTGCCGAGGACCTCTTAATTCTGGAGGCCGCAGAAAGCCAGCCCGAGGACACCAGTACCGTTCTCACAGTCTTCGAGACTTTCGCATCAAACAATATGCGAAAAAGAACACTCCACAGCCTCGCCGAAGTCTATCAAGTTGCAACAATAAATCCATGGAGCGACACTGCTATTACCTTCAACGCAAGTGATGAACCTAGATTCCGAACAGCCCAAGCACCAGCCGCATTGGTCCTCAGTCCCATAGTGGACGGCTTTCGCCTCACCAAGGTGCTCATGGATGGGGGCAGTGGACTGAACCTCATTTATGAGGAAACCCTTCAAAAAATGGAAATAGACTGGAACCGCATCGAGCGAAGCAGCACAACCTTTAGAGGAATAATCCCAGTCGGGAAGCGCGCTGCACAGGAAAAATCACACTAGATGTGGTGTTCGGCACGCCGGATAATTACAGGTCCGAAGAAGTCACGTTTCAGGTGGCCCCATTCAAAAGCGGATATCACGCTTTACTAGGGCGGGAAGCATTCAAAATCTTCCAAGCAATACCCCATTACGGGTACATGAAGCTTAAGATGCCTGGGCCGAACGGAATTATCACTCTAGCTAGTGATCTAGACATAGCACTCCGCGCCGAAAACAAGATGGCCGCATTAGCCCTTGAGGCACTATCCGAAGCCTTAGCGGCCGAGGAACTGACTGCGTTGCGCTCCACGGTTAACAGGGATGATGTGATACTCGACAAGAGATCCAAATCCACATCCTTCAAGCCAGCTGACGAAATAGTCAAATTCCAGGTCCATCCAACGGACCCCAATAAAACAGCTTCCATCGGGGCACGACTGAACCCTGATATAGACGCCGCACTGCGAGAGTTCCTACGAGAGAACTGGGACATTTTCGCCTGGCACCCTTCAGACATGCCAGGGATCCCACGCAGGCTGGCCGAACACAGCTTAAATATCCTAAAAGGATTCAAACCTGTTAAACAAGCCCTTCGGCGTTTTTCCGAACCCAAGAGACAGGCTATGGGAGAGGAGCTAGCCAAGCTATTGGAGGCCGGATTCATTAGAGACATAAAACATCCGGACTGGCTAGCAAACCTGGTGATGGTACCAAAGAAGGACAAATCCTGGCGCCTGTGTGTCGATTTTAAAGACCTTAACAAGGCTTGCCCAAAGGATCACTTCCCCCTCCCCCGTATCGATCAAATTATCGATGCCACCGCAGGACATGATTCGTTGTGTTTCCTCGATGCATACTCCGATTACCATCAAATCAAGATGGCAGAATCAGACCAAGCCGCAACAGCATTCATCACACCATACGGCCCATTCTGCTTCAACACAATGCCCTTCGGGCTGAAAACGCCGGCGCAACATATCAGCGCATGATCCAGACATGTCTGGCAAACCAGATCGGCAAAACAGTGGAGGCGTATGTGGATGATGTGGTCGTCAAATTAAGACATGTCGAATCTCTAGTAGACGACTTGAGGCTTACATTCGATAACCTCCGAAAATATGACATCAAGCTCAACCCAGAAAAATGCGTCTTCGGCGTCCCAGCCGGAAAGCTCTTGGGCTTCATTGTATCCGGTAGAGGAATTGAAGCAAATCCAGCCAAGATCCGAGCTTTGTCACAATTGGATATCCCAAAGGACCTCAAACAAATACAAAATTTAACCGGATGCGTGGCGGCTTTAAGCCGCTTCATCTCCCACTTGGGAGAAAAGGCACTACCCCTCTATCGCCTCCTTCGGCGCACCGAACACTTCGAGTGGACGGCTACCACCACGGCCGGACTTGATGAAATAAAAGCCATATTGGCAACAAACCCAGTCCTGGCCGCGCCGAACACCGGCGAATCAATGTTATTGTACATTGCAGCAACACATCAAGTTGTCAGCGCAGTGCTTGTTGTCGAGCGGGAAACGGATGGACACAAATTCCCCCTTCAAAGGCCGGTCTACTATGTGTCCACTGTCCTCACTCCATGCAAATCATGGTACCCGCATTACCAAAATATTGCATACGCGGTATTCATGGCATCCCGGAAGCTACGACACTACTTTCAAGAGTGTTCCATAACAGTAGCCTCAGAAGTACCACTCAACGATATTATCAACAACCGCGATGCAACGGGCTGGATTGCAAAATGGGCCATCGAGCTTCTCCCGTTTGATATAACCTATAAGCAATGGCGAGCTATTAAATCGCAAGTTTTGGCCGACTTCGTCGCAGAATGGACGGAGGCCGAGCTCCCTAAAGAGTACGGCACATATTCAAACTGGATTATGCATTTCGACGGCTCCAAAATGTTGGCCGGACTGGGGGCTTGCGTCGTCCTGACGTCCCCATAGGAGACACAGTCCAATATGTGCTCCAGATCATGTACACGGATTCCAACAATGCAGCCGAATATGAGGCCCTCCAACATGGTCTCCGGATAGCAGTATCCATGGGTATCCAGCGCCTAGAGGTACGCGGGGATTCAAAACTTGCGATATCCCAAATAAATGGAGACTTCGACGCCAAGGACCCAAAAATGGCAGCTTACCGCAACGCCGTCCTAAAAATGTCAGCTCAGTTCGAAGGGCTGGAATTTCACCATATAGCCCGAGAAAACAATCAAGCAGCGGACGTCCTGGCACGCATCGGAGCAAAACGCGATGCAGTCCCCCCCAACATCTTTTTGGAAAGATTGTTCAAGCCATCCGTAGCATGGGAGGGGGAACCCGCAAATAACAGCCCGGACCCAGCCGCACCACTCGACGCCGAACAATCTGACATAATTGGAGGCTCTGCCAATGAAATTACACCTTCAGCCCACGTAATAATGGCGGTTATCGCCCCGTGGACAGAACCATTCCTAGCCTACCTTACTAGGCAGGAACTCCCGGAGGACCAAAACGAGGCCCGCTGCATAGTGCGGCAATCTAAAGCCTATAGAGTCCATGAGGGAGAGCTTTATAAGAAAAGCACTACCGGAGTCCTTCAAAGATGCATCTCCGAAGAGGAAGGGCGGAACCTTTTGGCTAAAATTCATGTCGGACTCGGTGGTCACCACGCCGCTGCTTGGTCCCTTGTTAGCAAGGCTTTCCGTAAAGGCTTTTATTGGCCGACGGCCCGAGCAGACGCTCAGGACCTAGTCCAACGATGCGTTGGGTGCCAACTTTTTGCCAACCAAAGCCATATGCCACCCACCGCACTCCAAACTATACCCATCACCTAGCCTTTTGCGGTCTGGGGGCTAGACATGGTCGGACCCCTTAAAGGTGGGACCCATAGGAAAAAATACTTACTGGTCACGGTGGATAAGTTCACCAAATGGATAGAAGCCAAGCCTGTTAAAACGGCCAAATCCGGACCTGTGATAGACTTCATATCCGGGGTTGTACACCGTTATGGCGTCCCCCACAGCATCATAACCGATAACGGTACAAACTTTACCGCCGACGGGGTAAAACTCTGGTGCAAAAACATGGGCATCAAGCTCGATTATGCTTCCGTCTATCACCCACAAACCAACGGCCAGGTCGAACGTGCAAATGGTCTTATCATGAGCGACATTAAACCCAGACTGGTGCGGTCCCTCAAGGAATCTAACACGCACCGGGTAGAGGAGCTCGACTCCGTGCTATGGGGGCTACGGACCACGCCAAATCGCACCACCGGATACACACCATTTTTTATGGTGTACGGCGCAGAGGCAGTCTTGCCCTGTGACATAATTCATGACTCACCTAGAGTGCGCATGTACGAAGAAAGAGAAGCCAAGCTCGATCGGCAGGACAACTTGGACGCCTTGGAGGAGGAGCGTGACATGGCAAAAGCCCGTTCCACATTTTATCAACAGCAGGCCCGAAGATATCAAAGCAGAGAAGTACGGGCCAAAAATTACAACATTGGCGAACTAGTTCTACGCCTGCCGGATAAGAAAAAGGACAAACTCAAGCCCAAGTGGGAAGGTCCATTCATAATCAACCAAGTCCTGACTGGTGGGGCGTACCGTCTGCGAGATGCGTCGGATAACCGACTCGAGCCGAACCCGTGGAACGCCACCCGTCTCCGAAGATTCTATGTGATAGAGGCTAAGGTGTCCCGATGTTTCGATGAGATGGTGGCTATCGTTTTCTGTGGGAGTCGACCTTGACGATCCGACTGCGAACGTGCGAGACGTCGCGCCTTAGCAATCGCTAAACCAACTTCCGAGGGTTATTGACCACGCCGGAGCACGATCAACCTGACCACGAGGGTCTGTTTCCTGCGAGCAAACAAAGAACAAGCAAGAAACTGAGATTGCAATCGGGATATTGCGAATATAAGATGAAAGTTTTATTGATCAAGGTGGGGTTCTGTGACGTCTTGGTCTGGTCGTTGGACACAAACGAAGTACGCGAAGTTGCAGCTATGGTGAACTTTTAATCTAAACAAAACCCAAAGTCTAAACGACGCCCTAAGGGCTGTATATATG